>NW_027168071.1:0-69579 GCF_040954835.1 Lepisosteus oculatus
AACATGTTTCTGCAAGTTTGGTCAACCCCATGTAACTTATGGGTCAGTAACAGCTCACTTTTCAAAACGTGTTTTTCAGCCCGAAATAAACGTGTTTTTTCAGACAGCTGTATCCCTATGTAACTGCAAGGCTCAGAAGAGCCCACACACTCAGGTCTTAACCCCAGTGTGCTGAAAGTGTCAAAACATGTTTTTCAGCAGAAATAAACATGTTTCTGCAAGTTTGGTCAACCCCATGTAAGTTATGGGGCAGTAACAGCTCACTTTTCAAAACGTGTTTTTCAGCCCGAAATAAACGCGTTTTTTCAGACAGCTGTATCCCTATGTAACTGCAAGGCTCAGAAGAGCCCACACACTCAGGTCTTAACCCCAGTGTTGCTGAAAGTGTCAAAACATGTTTTTCAGCAGAAATAAACATGTTTCTGCAAGTTTGGTCAACCCCATGTAACTTCTGGGGCAGTAACAGCTCACTTTTCAAAACGTGTTTTTCAGCCCGAAATAAACGCGTTTTTTCTGACAGCTGTATCCCTATGTAACTGCAAGGCTCAGAAGAGCCCACACACTCAGGTCTTAACCCCAGTGTGCTGAAAGTGTCAAAACATGTTTTTCAGCAGAAATAAACATGTTTCTGCAAGTTTGGTCAACCCCATGTAAGTTATGGGTCAGTAACAGCTCACTTTTCAAAACGTGTTTTGAGCCCGAAATAAACGCGTTTTTTCAGACAGCTGTATCCCTATGTAACTGCAAGGCTCAGAAGAGCCCAAACACTCAGGTCTTAACCCCAGTGTGCTGAAAGTGTCAAAACATGTTTTTCAGCAGAAATAAACATGTTTCTGCAAGTTTGGTCAACCCCATGTAAGTTATGGGTCAGTAACAGCTCACTTTTCAAAACGTGTTTTTCAGCCCGAAATAAACGCGTTTTTCAGACAGCTGTATCCCTATGTGAGTGCAAGGCTCAGAAGAGCCCACACACTCAGGTCTTAACCCCAGTGTGCTGAAAGTGTCAAAACATGTTTTTCAGCAGAAATAAACATGTTTCTGCAAGTTTGGTCAACCCCATGTAACTTATGGGGCAGTAACAGCTCACTTTTCAAAACGTGTTTTTCAGCCCGAAATAAACGCGTTTTTTCTGACAGCTGTATCCCTATGTAACTGCAAGGCTCAGAGAGCCCACACACTCAGGTCTTAACCCCAGTGTGCTGAGAGTGTCAAAACATGTTTTTCAGCAGAAATAAACATGTTTCTGCAAGTTTGGTCAACCCCATGTAACTTATGGGTCAGTAACAGCTCACTTTTCAAAACGTGTTTTTCAGCCCGAAATAAACGTGTTTTTTCAGACAGCTGTATCCCTATGTAACTGCAAGGCTCAGAAGAGCCCACACACTCAGGTCTTAACCCCAGTGTGCTGAAAGTGTCAAAACATGTTTTTCAGCAGAAATAAACATGTTTCTGCAAGTTTGGTCAACCCCATGTAAGTTATGGGTCAGTAACAGCTCACTTTCAAACGTGTTTTCAGCACGAAATAAACGCGTTTTTTCAGACAGCTGTATCCCTATGTAACTGCAAGGCTCAGAAGAGCCCACACACTCAGGTCTTAACCCCAGTGTGCTGAAAGTGTCAAAACATGTTTTTCAGCAGAAATAAACATGTTTCTGCAAGTTTGGTCAACCCATGTAACTTATGGGGCAGTAACAGCTCACTTTTCAAAACGTGTTTTTCAGCCCGAAATAAACGCGTTTTTTCTGACAGCTGTATCCCTATGTAACTGCAAGGCTCAGAAGAGCCCACACACTCAGGTCTTAACCCCAGTGTGCTGAAAGTGTCAAAACATGTTTTTCAGCAGAAATAAACATGTTTCTGCAAGTTTGGTCAACCCCATGTAAGTTATGGGTCAGTAACAGCTCACTTTCAAAACGTGTTTTTGAGCCCGAAATAAACGCGTTTTTTCAGACAGCTGTATCCTATGTAACTGCAAGCTCAGAAGAGCCCAAACACTCAGGTCTTAACCCCAGTGTGCTGAAAGTGTCAAAACATGTTTTTCAGCAGAAATAAACATGTTTCTGCAAGTTTGGTCAACCCCATGTAAGTTATGGGTCAGTAACAGCTCACTTTTCAAAACGTGTTTTTCAGCCCGAAATAACGCGTTTTTTCAGACAGCTGTATCCCTATGTGAGTGCAAGGCTCAGAAGAGCCCACACACTCAGGTCTTAACCCCAGTGTGCTGAAAGTGTCAAAACATGTTTTTCAGCAGAAATAAACATGTTTCTGCAAGTTTGGTCACCCCATGTAAGTTATGGGTCAGTAACAGCTCACTTTTCAAAACGTGTTTTTCAGCCCGAAATAAACGCGTTTTTTCAGACAGCTGTATCCCTATGTAACTGCAAGGCTCAGAAGAGCCCACACACTCAGGTCTTAACCCAGTGTGCTGAGAGTGTCAAAACCTGTTTTTCAGCAGAAATAAACATGTTTCTGCAAGTTTGGTCAACCCCATGTAACTTATGGGGCAGTAACAGCTCACTTTTCAAAACGTGTTTTTCAGCCCGAAATAAACGCGTTTTTTCTGACAGCTGTATCCCTATGTAACTGCAAGGCTCAGAAGAGCCCACACACTCAGGTCTTAACCCCAGTGTGCTGAGAGTGTCAAAACATGTTTTTCAGCAGAAATAAACATGTTTCTGCAAGTTTGGTCAACCCCATGTAACTTATGGGTCAGTAACAGCTCACTTTCAAAACGTGTTTTTCAGCCCGAAATAAACGCGTTTTTTCAGACAGCTGTATCCCTATGTAACTGCAAGGCTCAGAAGAGCCCACACACTCAGGTCTTAACCCCAGTGTGCTGAAAGTGTCAAAACATGTTTTTCAGCAGAAATAAACATGTTTCTGCAAGTTTGGTCAACCCCATGTAAGTTATGGGTCAGTAACAGCTCACTTTTCAAAACGTGTTTTTCAGCCCGAAATAAACGCGTTTTTTCAGACAGCTGTATCCCTATGTAACTGCAAGGCTCAGAAGAGCCCACACACTCAGGTCTTAACCCCAGTGTGCTGAGAGTGTCAAAACATGTTTTTCAGCAGAAATAAACATGTTTCTGCAAGTTTGGTCAACCCCATGTAACTTATGGGTCAGTAACAGCTCACTTTTCAAAACGTGTTTTTCAGCCCGAAATAAACGCGTTTTTTCAGACAGCTGTATCCCTATGTAACTGCAAGGCTCAGAAGAGCCCACACACTCAGGTCTTAACCCCAGTGTGCTGAAAGTGTCAAAACATGTTTTTCAGCAGAAATAAACATGTTTCTGCAAGTTTGGTCAACCCCATGTAAGTTATGGGTCAGTAACAGCTCACTTTTCAAAACGTGTTTTTCAGCCCGAAATAAACGCGTTTTTTCAGACAGCTGTATCCCTATGTAACTGCAAGGCTCAGAAGAGCCCACACACTCAGGTCTTAACCCCAGTGTGCTGAAAGTGTCAAAACATGTTTTTCAGCAGAAATAAACATGTTTCTGCAAGTTTGGTCAACCCCATGTAACTTATGGGGCAGTAACAGCTCACTTTTCAAAACGTGTTTTTCAGCCCGAAATAAACGCGTTTTTTCTGACAGCTGTATCCCTATGTAACTGCAAGGCTCAGAAGAGCCCACTCACTCAGGTCTTAACCCCAGTGTGCTGAGAGTGTCAAAACATGTTTTTTAGCAGAAATAAAACATGTTTCTGCAAGTTTGGTCAACCCCATGTAACTTATGGGTCAGTAACAGCTCACTTTTCAAAACGTGTTTTTCAGCCCGAAATAAACGCGTTTTTTCAGAAAGCTGTATCCCTATGTAACTGCAAGGCTCAGAAGAGCCCACACACTCAGGTCTTAACCCCAGTGTGCTGAAAGTGTCAAAACATGTTTTTCAGCAGAAATAAACATGTTTCTGCAAGTTTGGTCAACCCCATGTAAGTTATGGGTCAGTAACAGCTCACTTTTCAAAACGTGTTTTTCAGCCCGAAATAAACGCGTTTTTTCAGACAGCTGTATCCCTATGTAACTGCAAGGCTCAGAAGAGCCCAAACACTCAGGTCTTAACCCCAGTGTGCTGAAAGTGTCAAAACATGTTTTTCAGCAGAAATAAACATGTTTCTGCAAGTTTGGTCAACCCCATGTAAGTTATGGGGTAGTAACAGCTCACTTTTCAAAACGTGTTTTTCAGCCCAAAATAAACGCTTTTTTCAGACAGCTGTATCCCTATGTAACTGCAAGGCTCAGAAGAGCCCACACACTCAGGTCTTAACCCCAGTGTGCTGAAAGTGTCAAAACATGTTTTTCAGCAGAAATAAACATGTTTCTGCAAGTTTGGTCAACCCCATGTAAGTTATGGGTCAGTAACAGCTCACTTTTCAAAACGTGTTTTTCAGCCCGAAATAAACGCGTTTTTTCAGACAGCTGTATCCCTATGTGACTGCAAGGCTCAGAAGAGCCCACACACTCAGGTCTTAACCCCAGTGTGCTGAAAGTGTCAAAACATGTTTTTCAGCAGAAATAAACATGTTTCTGCAAGTTTGGTCACCCCATGTAAGTTATGGGTCAGTAACAGCTCACTTTTCAAAACGTGTTTTTCAGCCCGAAATAAACGCGTTTTTTCAGACAGCTGTATCCCTATGTAACTGCAAGGCTCAGAAGAGCCCACACACTCAGGTCTTAACCCCAGTGTGCTGAAAGTGTCAAAACGTGTTTTTCAGCAGAAATAAACATGTTTCTGCAAGTTTGGTCAACCCCATGTAACTTATGGGTCAGTAACAGCTCACTTTTCAAAACGTGTTTTTCAGCCCGAAATAAACGCGTTTTTTCTGACAGCTGTATCCCTATGTAACTGCAAGGCTCAGAAGAGCCCACACACTCAGGTCTTAACCCCAGTGTGCTGAGAGTGTCAAAACATGTTTTTCAGCAAAAATAAACATGTTTCTGCAAGTTTGGTCAACCCCATGTAACTTATGGGTCAGTAACAGCTCACTTTTCAAAACGTGTTTTTCAGCCCGAAATAAACGCGTTTTTTCAGACAGCTGTATCCCTATGTAACTGCAAAGCTCAGAAGAGCCCACACACTCAGGTCTTAACCCCAGTGTGCTGAAAGTGTCAAAACATGTTTTTCAGCAGAAATAAACATGTTTCTGCAAGTTTGGTCAACCCCATGTAAGTTATGGGTCAGTAACAGCTCACTTTTCAAAACGTGTTTTTCAGCCCGAAATAAACGCGTTTTTTCAGACAGCTGTATCCCTATGTAACTGCAAGGCTCAGAAGAGCCCACACACTCAGGTCTTAACCCCAGTGTGCTGAAAGTGTCAAAACATGTTTTTCAGCAGAAATAAACATGTTTCTGCAAGTTTGGTCAACCCCATGTAAGTTATGGGTCAGTAACAGCTCACTTTTCAAAACGTGTTTTTCAACCCGAAATAAACGCGTTTTTTCAGACAGCTGTATCCCTATGTAACTGCAAGGCTCAGAAGAGCCCACACACTCAGGTCTTAACCCCAGTGTGCTGAAAGTGTCAAAACATGTTTTTCAGCAGAAATTAACATGTTTCTGCAAGTTTGGTCAACCCCATGTAACTTATGGGGCAGTAACAGCTCACTTTTCAAAACGTGTTTTTCAGCCCGAAATAAACGCGTTTTTTCTGACAGCTGTATCCCTATGTAACTGCAAGGCTCAGAAGAGCCCACTCACTCAGGTCTTAACCCCAGTGTGCTGAGAGTGTCAAAACATGTTTTTTAGCAGAAATAAACATGTTTCTGCAAGTTTGGTCAACCCCATGTAACTTATGGGTCAGTAACAGCTCATTTTTCAAAACGTGTTTTTCAGCCCGAAATAAACGCGTTTTTTCAGAAAGCTGTATCCCTATGTAACTGCAAGGCTCAGAAGAGCCAACACACTCAGGTCTTAACCCCAGTGTGCTGAAAGTGTCAAAACATGTTTTTCAGCAGAAATCAACATGTTTCTGCAAGTTTGGTCAACCCCATGTAAGTTATGGGTCAGTAACAGCTCACTTTTCAAAACGTGTTTTTGAGCCCGAAATAAACGCGTTTTTTCAGACAGCTGTATCCCTATGTAACTGCAAGGCTCAGAAGAGCCCAAACACTCAGGTCTTAACCCCAGTGTGCTGAAAGTGTCAAAACATGTTTTTCAGCAGAAATAAACATGTTTCTGCAAGTTTGGTCAACCCCATGTAAGTTATGGGGTAGTAACAGCACACTTTTCAAAACATGTTTTTCAGCCCAAAATAAACGCGTTTTTTCAGACAGCTGTATCCCTATGTAACTGCAAGGCTCAGAAGAGCCCACACACTCAGGTCTTAACCCCAGTGTGCTGAAAGTGTCAAAACATGTTTTTCAGCAGAAATAAACATGTTTCTGCAAGTTTGGTCAACCCCATGTAAGTTATGGGTCAGTAACAGCTCACTTTTCAAAACGTGTTTTTCAGCCCGAAATAAACGCGTTTTTTCAGACAGCTGTATCCCTATGTAACTGCAAGGCTCAGAAGAGCCCACACACTCAGGTCTTAACCCCAGTGTGCTGAGAGTGTCAAAACATGTTTTTCAGCAGAAATAAACATGTTTCTGCAAGTTTGGTCAACCCCATGTAACTTATGGGTCAGTAACAGCTCACTTTTCAAAACGTGTTTTTCAGCCCGAAATAAACGTGTTTTTTCAGACAGCTGTATCCCTATGTAACTGCAAGGCTCAGAAGAGCCCACACACTCAGGTCTTAACCCCAGTGTGCTGAAAGTGTCAAAACATGTTTTTCAGCAGAAATAAACATGTTTCTGCAAGTTTGGTCAACCCCATGTAAGTTATGGGGCAGTAACAGCTCACTTTTCAAAACGTGTTTTTCAGCCCGAAATAAACGCGTTTTTTCAGACAGCTGTATCCCTATGTAACTGCAAGGCTCAGAAGAGCCCACACACTCAGGTCTTAACCCCAGTGTTGCTGAAAGTGTCAAAACATGTTTTTCAGCAGAAATAAACATGTTTCTGCAAGTTTGGTCAACCCCATGTAACTTATGGGGCAGTAACAGCTCACTTTTCAAAACGTGTTTTTCAGCCCGAAATAAACGCGTTTTTTCTGACAGCTGTATCCCTATGTAACTGCAAGGCTCAGAAGAGCCCACACACTCAGGTCTTAACCCCAGTGTGCTGAAAGTGTCAAAACATGTTTTTCAGCAGAAATAAACATGTTTCTGCAAGTTTGGTCAACCCCATGTAAGTTATGGGTCAGTAACAGCTCACTTTTCAAAACGTGTTTTTCAGCCCGAAATAAACGCGTTTTTTCAGACAGCTGTATCCCTATGTAACTGCAAGGCTCAGAAGAGCCCACACACTCAGGTCTTAACCCCAGTGTGCTGAAAGTGTCAAAACATGTTTTTCAGCAGAAATAAACATGTTTCTGCAAGTTTGGTCAACCCCATGTAAGTTATGGGTCAGTAACAGCTCACTTTTCAAAACGTGTTTTTCAGCCCGAAATAAACGCGTTTTTTCAGACAGCTGTATCCCTATGTAACTGCAAGGCTCAGAAGAGCCCACACACTCAGGTCTTAACCCCAGTGTGCTGAAAGTGTCAAAACATGTTTTTCAGCAGAAATAAACATGTTTCTGCAAGTTTGGTCAACCCCATGTAAGTTATGGGTCAGTAACAGCTCACTTTTCAAAACGTGTTTTTCAGCCCGAAATAAACGCGTTTTTTCAGACAGCTGTATCCCTATGTAACTGCAAGGCTCAGAAGAGCCCACACACTCAGGTCTTAACCCCAGTGTGCTGAAAGTGTCAAAACATGTTTTTCAGCAGAAATAAACATGTTTCTGCAAGTTTGGTCAACCCCATGTAAGTTATGGGTCAGTAACAGCTCACTTTTCAAAACGTGTTTTTCAGCCCGAAATAAACGCGTTTTTTCAGACAGCTGTATCCCTATGTAACTGCAAGGCTCAGAAGAGCCCACACACTCAGGTCTTAACCCCAGTGTGCTGAGAGTGTCAAAACATGTTTTTTAGCAGAAATAAACATGTTTCTGCAAGTTTGGTCAACCCCATGTAACTTATGGGTCAGTAACAGCTCATTTTTCAAAACGTGTTTTTCAGCCCGAAATAAACGCGTTTTTTCAGACAGCTGTATCCCTATGTAACTGCAAGGCTCAGAAGAGCCCACACACTCAGGTCTTAACCCCAGTGTGCTGAAAGTGTCAAAACATGTTTTTCAGCAGAAATAAACATGTTTCTGCAAGTTTGGTCACCCCATGTAAGTTATGGGTCAGTAACAGCTCACTTTTCAAAACGTGTTTTTCAGCCCGAAATAAACGCGTTTTTTCAGACAGCTGTATCCCTATGTAACTGCAAGGCTCAGAAGAGCCCACACACTCAGGTCTTAACCCCAGTGTGCTGAAAGTGTCAAAACATGTTTTTCAGCAGAAATAAACATGTTTCTGCAAGTTTGGTCAACCCCATGTAACTTATGGGGCAGTAACAGCTCACTTTTCAAAACGTGTTTTTCAGCCCGAAATAAACGCGTTTTTTCTGACAGCTGTATCCCTATGTAACTGCAAGGCTCAGAAGAGCCCACTCACTCAGGTCTTAACCCCAGTGTGCTGAGAGTGTCAAAACATGTTTTTTAGCAGAAATAAACATGTTTCTGCAAGTTTGGTCAACCCCATGTAACTTATGGGTCAGTAACAGCTCACTTTTCAAAACGTGTTTTTCAGCCCGAAATAAACGCGTTTTTTCAGAAAGCTGTATCCCTATGTAACTGCAAGGCTCAGAAGAGCCCACACACTCAGGTCTTAACCCCAGTGTGCTGAAAGTGTCAAAACATGTTTTTCAGCAGAAATAAACATGTTTCTGCAAGTTTGGTCAACCCCATGTAAGTTATGGGTCAGTAACAGCTCACTTTTCAAAACGTGTTTTTCAGCCCGAAATAAACGCGTTTTTTCAGACAGCTGTATCCCTATGTAACTGCAAGGCTCAGAAGAGCCCAAACACTCAGGTCTTAACCCCAGTGTGCTGAAAGTGTCAAAACATGTTTTTCAGCAGAAATAAACATGTTTCTGCAAGTTTGGTCAACCCCATGTAAGTTATGGGGTAGTAACAGCACACTTTTCAAAACGTGTTTTTCAGCCCAAAATAAACGCTTTTTTCAGACAGCTGTATCCCTATGTAACTGCAAGGCTCAGAAGAGCCCACACACTCAGGTCTTAACCCCAGTGTGCTGAAAGTGTCAAAACATGTTTTTCAGCAGAAATAAACATGTTTCTGCAAGTTTGGTCAACCCCATGTAAGTTATGGGTCAGTAACAGCTCACTTTTCAAAACGTGTTTTTCAGCCCGAAATAAACGCGTTTTTTCAGACAGCTGTATCCCTATGTGACTGCAAGGCTCAGAAGAGCCCACACACTCAGGTCTTAACCCCAGTGTGCTGAAAGTGTCAAAACATGTTTTTCAGCAGAAATAAACATGTTTCTGCAAGTTTGGTCACCCCATGTAAGTTATGGGTCAGTAACAGCTCACTTTTCAAAACGTGTTTTTCAGCCCGAAATAAACGCGTTTTTTCAGACAGCTGTATCCCTATGTAACTGCAAGGCTCAGAAGAGCCCACACACTCAGGTCTTAACCCCAGTGTGCTGAAAGTGTCAAAACGTGTTTTTCAGCAGAAATAAACATGTTTCTGCAAGTTTGGTCAACCCCATGTAACTTATGGGGCAGTAACAGCTCACTTTTCAAAACGTGTTTTTCAGCCCGAAATAAACGCGTTTTTTCTGACAGCTGTATCCCTATGTAACTGCAAGGCTCAGAAGAGCCCACACACTCAGGTCTTAACCCCAGTGTGCTGAGAGTGTCAAAACATGTTTTTCAGCAGAAATAAACATGTTTCTGCAAGTTTGGTCAACCCCATGTAACTTATGGGTCAGTAACAGCTCACTTTTCAAAACGTGTTTTTCAGCCCGAAATAAACGCGTTTTTTCAGACAGCTGTATCCCTATGTAACTGCAAAGCTCAGAAGAGCCCACACACTCAGGTCTTAACCCCAGTGTGCTGAAAGTGTCAAAACATGTTTTTCAGCAGAAATAAACATGTTTCTGCAAGTTTGGTCAACCCCATGTAAGTTATGGGTCAGTAACAGCTCACTTTTCAAAACGTGTTTTTCAGCCCGAAATAAACGCGTTTTTTCAGACAGCTGTATCCCTATGTAACTGCAAGGCTCAGAAGAGCCCACACACTCAGGTCTTAACCCCAGTGTGCTGAAAGTGTCAAAACATGTTTTTCAGCAGAAATAAACATGTTTCTGCAAGTTTGGTCAACCCCATGTAAGTTATGGGTCAGTAACAGCTCACTTTTCAAAACGTGTTTTTCAACCCGAAATAAACGCGTTTTTTCAGACAGCTGTATCCCTATGTAACTGCAAGGCTCAGAAGAGCCCACACACTCAGGTCTTAACCCCAGTGTGCTGAAAGTGTCAAAACATGTTTTTCAGCAGAAATTAACATGTTTCTGCAAGTTTGGTCAACCCCATGTAACTTATGGGGCAGTAACAGCTCACTTTTCAAAACGTGTTTTTCAGCCCGAAATAAACGCGTTTTTTCTGACAGCTGTATCCCTATGTAACTGCAAGGCTCAGAAGAGCCCACTCACTCAGGTCTTAACCCCAGTGTGCTGAGAGTGTCAAAACATGTTTTTTAGCAGAAATAAACATGTTTCTGCAAGTTTGGTCAACCCCATGTAACTTATGGGTCAGTAACAGCTCATTTTTCAAAACGTGTTTTTCAGCCCGAAATAAACGCGTTTTTTCAGAAAGCTGTATCCCTATGTAACTGCAAGGCTCAGAAGAGCCAACACACTCAGGTCTTAACCCCAGTGTGCTGAAAGTGTCAAAACATGTTTTTCAGCAGAAATAAACATGTTTCTGAAAGTTTGGTCAACCCCATGTAAGTTATGGGTCAGTAACAGCTCACTTTTCAAAACGTGTTTTTGAGCCCGAAATAAACGCGTTTTTTCAGACAGCTGTATCCCTATGTAACTGCAAGGCTCAGAAGAGCCCAAACACTCAGGTCTTAACCCCAGTGTGCTGAAAGTGTCAAAACATGTTTTTCAGCAGAAATAAACATGTTTCTGCAAGTTTGGTCAACCCCATGTAAGTTATGGGGTAGTAACAGCACACTTTTCAAAACATGTTTTTCAGCCCAAAATAAACGCGTTTTTTCAGACAGCTGTATCCCTATGTAACTGCAAGGCTCAGAAGAGCCCACACACTCAGGTCTTAACCCCAGTGTGCTGAAAGTGTCAAAACATGTTTTTCAGCAGAAATAAACATGTTTCTGCAAGTTTGGTCAACCCCATGTAAGTTATGGGTCAGTAACAGCTCACTTTTCAAAACGTGTTTTTCAGCCCGAAATAAACGCGTTTTTTCAGACAGCTGTATCCCTATGTAACTGCAAGGCTCAGAAGAGCCCACACACTCAGGTCTTAACCCCAGTGTGCTGAGAGTGTCAAAACATGTTTTTCAGCAGAAATAAACATGTTTCTGCAAGTTTGGTCAACCCCATGTAACTTATGGGTCAGTAACAGCTCACTTTTCAAAACGTGTTTTTCAGCCCGAAATAAACGTGTTTTTTCAGACAGCTGTATCCCTATGTAACTGCAAGGCTCAGAAGAGCCCACACACTCAGGTCTTAACCCCAGTGTGCTGAAAGTGTCAAAACATGTTTTTCAGCAGAAATAAACATGTTTCTGCAAGTTTGGTCAACCCCATGTAAGTTATGGGGCAGTAACAGCTCACTTTTCAAAACGTGTTTTTCAGCCCGAAATAAACGCGTTTTTTCAGACAGCTGTATCCCTATGTAACTGCAAGGCTCAGAAGAGCCCACACACTCAGGTCTTAACCCCAGTGTTGCTGAAAGTGTCAAAACATGTTTTTCAGCAGAAATAAACATGTTTCTGCAAGTTTGGTCAACCCCATGTAACTTATGGGGCAGTAACAGCTCACTTTTCAAAACGTGTTTTTCAGCCCGAAATAAACGCGTTTTTTCTGACAGCTGTATCCCTATGTAACTGCAAGGCTCAGAAGAGCCCACACACTCAGGTCTTAACCCCAGTGTGCTGAAAGTGTCAAAACATGTTTTTCAGCAGAAATAAACATGTTTCTGCAAGTTTGGTCAACCCCATGTAAGTTATGGGTCAGTAACAGCTCACTTTTCAAAACGTGTTTTTCAGCCCGAAATAAACGCGTTTTTTCAGACAGCTGTATCCCTATGTAACTGCAAGGCTCAGAAGAGCCCACACACTCAGGTCTTAACCCCAGTGTGCTGAAAGTGTCAAAACATGTTTTTCAGCAGAAATAAACATGTTTCTGCAAGTTTGGTCAACCCCATGTAAGTTATGGGTCAGTAACAGCTCACTTTTCAAAACGTGTTTTTCAGCCCGAAATAAACGCGTTTTTTCAGACAGCTGTATCCCTATGTAACTGCAAGGCTCAGAAGAGCCCACACACTCAGGTCTTAACCCCAGTGTGCTGAAAGTGTCAAAACATGTTTTTCAGCAGAAATAAACATGTTTCTGCAAGTTTGGTCAACCCCATGTAAGTTATGGGTCAGTAACAGCTCACTTTTCAAAACGTGTTTTTCAGCCCGAAATAAACGCGTTTTTTCAGACAGCTGTATCCCTATGTAACTGCAAGGCTCAGAAGAGCCCACACACTCAGGTCTTAACCCCAGTGTGCTGAAAGTGTCAAAACATGTTTTTCAGCAGAAATAAACATGTTTCTGCAAGTTTGGTCAACCCCATGTAAGTTATGGGTCAGTAACAGCTCACTTTTCAAAACGTGTTTTTCAGCCCGAAATAAACGCGTTTTTTCAGACAGCTGTATCCCTATGTAACTGCAAGGCTCAGAAGAGCCCACACACTCAGGTCTTAACCCCAGTGTGCTGAGAGTGTCAAAACATGTTTTTTAGCAGAAATAAACATGTTTCTGCAAGTTTGGTCAACCCCATGTAACTTATGGGTCAGTAACAGCTCATTTTTCAAAACGTGTTTTTCAGCCCGAAATAAACGCGTTTTTTCAGACAGCTGTATCCCTATGTAACTGCAAGGCTCAGAAGAGCCCAAACACTCAGGTCTTAACCCCAGTGTGCTGAAAGTGTCAAAACATGTTTTTCAGCAGAAATAAACATGTTTCTGCAAGTTTGGTCAACCCCATGTAAGTTATGGGTCAGTAACAGCTCACTTTTCAAAACGTGTTTTTCAGCCCGAAATAAACGCGTTTTTTCTGACAGCTGTATCCCTATGTAACTGCAAGGCTCAGAAGAGCCCACACACTCAGGTCTTAACCCCAGTGTGCTGAGAGTGTCAAAACATGTTTTTTAGCAGAAATAAACATGTTTCTGCAAGTTTGGTCAACCCCATGTAACTTATGGGGCAGTAACAGCTCACTTTTCAAAACGTGTTTTTCAGCCCGAAATAAACGCGTTTTTTCAGAAAGCTGTATCCCTATGTAACTGCAAGGCTCAGAAGAGCCCACACACTCAGGTCTTAACCCCAGTGTGCTGAAAGTGTCAAAACATGTTTTTCAGCAGAAATAAACATGTTTCTGCAAGTTTGGTCAACCCCATGTAAGTTATGGGTCAGTAACAGCTCACTTTTCAAAACGTGTTTTTGAGCCTGAAATAAACGCGTTTTTTCAGACAGCTGTATCCCTATGTAACTGCAAGGCTCAGAAGAGCCCAAACACTCAGGTCTTAACCCCAGTGTGCTGAAAGTGTCAAAACATGTTTTTCAGCAGAAATAAACATGTTTCCGCAAGTTTGGTCAACCCCATGTAAGTTATGGGGTAGTAACAGCACACTTTTCAAAACGTGTTTTTCAGCCCAAAATAAACGCGTTTTTTCAGACAGCTGTATCCCTATGTAACTGCAAGGCTCAGAAGAGCCCACACACTCAGGTCTTAACCCCAGTGTGCTGAAAGTGTCAAAACATGTTTTTCAGCAGAAATAAACATGTTTCTGCAAGTTTGGTCACCCCATGTAAGTTATGGGTCAGTAACAGCTCACTTTTCAAAACGTGTTTTTCAGCCCGAAATAAACGCGTTTTTTCAGACAGCTGTATCCCTATGTAACTGCAAGGCTCAGAAGAGCCCACACACTCAGGTCTTAACCCCAGTGTGCTGAAAGTGTCAAAACATGTTTTTCAGCAGAAATAAACATGTTTCTGCAAGTTTGGTCAACCCCATGTAACTTATGGGGCAGTAACAGCTCACTTTTCAAAACGTGTTTTTCAGCCCGAAATAAACGCGTTTTTTCTGACAGCTGTATCCCTATGTAACTGCAAGGCTCAGAAGAGCCCACACACTCAGGTCTTAACCCCAGTGTGCTGAGAGTGTCAAAACATGTTTTTCAGCAGAAATAAACATGTTTCTGCAAGTTTGGTCAACCCCATGTAACTTATGGGTCAGTAACAGCTCACTTTTCAAAACGTGTTTTTCAGCCCGAAATAAACGCGTTTTTTCAGACAGCTGTATCCCTATGTAACTGCAAGGCTCAGAAGAGCCCACACACTCAGGTCTTAACCCCAGTGTGCTGAAAGTGTCAAAACATGTTTTTCAGCAGAAATAAACATGTTTCTGCAAGTTTGGTCAACCCCATGTAAGTTATGGGTCAGTAACAGCTCACTTTTCAAAACGTGTTTTTCAGCCCGAAATAAACGCGTTTTTTCAGACAGCTGTATCCCTATGTAACTGCAAGGCTCAGAAGAGCACACACACTCAGGTCTTAACCCCAGTGTGCTGAAAGTGTCAAAACATGTTTTTCAGCAGAAATAAACATGTTTCTGCAAGTTTGGTCAACCCCATGTAACTTATGGGGCAGTAACAGCTCACTTTTCAAAACGTGTTTTTCAGCCCGAAATAAACGCGTTTTTTCTGACAGCTGTATCCCTATGTAACTGCAAGGCTCAGAAGAGCCCACTCACTCAGGTCTTAACCCCAGTGTGCTGAGAGTGTCAAAACATGTTTTTTAGCAGAAATAAACATGTTTCTGCAAGTTTGGTCAACCCCATGTAACTTATGGGTCAGTAACAGCTCACTTTTCAAAACGTGTTTTTCAGCCCGAAATAAACGCGTTTTTTCAGAAAGCTGTATCCCTATGTAACTGCAAGGCTCAGAAGAGCCCACACACTCAGGTCTTAACCCCAGTGTGCTGAAAGTGTCAAAACATGTTTTTCAGCAGAAATAAACATGTTTCTGCAAGTTTGGTCAACCCCATGTAAGTTATGGGTCAGTAACAGCTCACTTTTCAAAACGTGTTTTTCAGCCCGAAATAAACGCGTTTTTTCAGACAGCTGTATCCCTATGTAACTGCAAGGCTCAGAAGAGCCCAAACACTCAGGTCTTAACCCCAGTGTGCTGAAAGTGTCAAAACATGTTTTTCAGCAGAAATAAACATGTTTCTGCAAGTTTGGTCAACCCCATGTAAGTTATGGGGTAGTAACAGCACACTTTTCAAAACGTGTTTTTCAGCCCAAAATAAACGCGTTTTTTCAGACAGCTGTATCCCTATGTAACTGCAAGGCTCAGAAGAGCCCACACACTCAGGTCTTAACCCCAGTGTGCTGAAAGTGTCAAAACATGTTTTTCAGCAGAAATAAACATGTTTCTGCAAGTTTGGTCAACCCCATGTAAGTTATGGGTCAGTAACAGCTCACTTTTCAAAACGTGTTTTTCAGCCCGAAATAAACGCGTTTTTTCAGACAGCTGTATCCCTATGTGACTGCAAGGCTCAGAAGAGCCCACACACTCAGGTCTTAACCCCAGTGTGCTGAAAGTGTCAAAACATGTTTTTCAGCAGAAATAAACATGTTTCTGCAAGTTTGGTCAACCCCATGTAAGTTATGGGTCAGTAACAGCTCACTTTTCAAAACGTGTTTTTCAGCCCGAAATAAACGCGTTTTTTCTGACAGCTGTATCCCTATGTAACTGCAAGGCTCAGAAGAGCCCACACACTCAGGTCTTAACCCCAGTGTGCTGAAAGTGTCAAAACGTGTTTTTCAGCAGAAATAAACATGTTTCTGCAAGTTTGGTCAACCCCATGTAACTTATGGGGCAGTAACAGCTCACTTTTCAAAACGTGTTTTTCAGCCCGAAATAAACGCGTTTTTTCTGACAGCTGTATCCCTATGTAACTGCAAGGCTCAGAAGAGCCCACACACTCAGGTCTTAACCCCAGTGTGCTGAGAGTGTCAAAACATGTTTTTCAGCAGAAATAAACATGTTTCTGCAAGTTTGGTCAACCCCATGTAACTTATGGGTCAGTAACAGCTCACTTTTCAAAACGTGTTTTTCAGCCCGAAATAAACGCGTTTTTTCAGACAGCTGTATCCCTATGTAACTGCAAAGCTCAGAAGAGCCCACACACTCAGGTCTTAACCCCAGTGTGCTGAAAGTGTCAAAACATGTTTTTCAGCAGAAATAAACATGTTTCTGCAAGTTTGGTCAACCCCATGTAAGTTATGGGTCAGTAACAGCTCACTTTTCAAAACGTGTTTTTCAGCCCGAAATAAACGCGTTTTTTCAGACAGCTGTATCCCTATGTAACTGCAAGGCTCAGAAGAGCCCACACACTCAGGTCTTAACCCCAGTGTGCTGAAAGTGTCAAAACATGTTTTTCAGCAGAAATAAACATGTTTCTGCAAGTTTGGTCAACCCCATGTAAGTTATGGGTCAGTAACAGCTCACTTTTCAAAACGTGTTTTTCAGCCCGAAATAAACGCGTTTTTTCAGACAGCTGTATCCCTATGTAACTGCAAGGCTCAGAAGAGCCCACACACTCAGGTCTTAACCCCAGTGTGCTGAAAGTGTCAAAACATGTTTTTCAGCAGAAATTAACATGTTTCTGCAAGTTTGGTCAACCCCATGTAACTTATGGGGCAGTAACAGCTCACTTTTCAAAACGTGTTTTTCAGCCCGAAATAAACGCGTTTTTTCTGACAGCTGTATCCCTATGTAACTGCAAGGCTCAGAAGAGCCCACTCACTCAGGTCTTAACCCCAGTGTGCTGAGAGTGTCAAAACATGTTTTTTAGCAGAAATAAACATGTTTCTGCAAGTTTGGTCAACCCCATGTAACTTATGGGTCAGTAACAGCTCATTTTTCAAAACGTGTTTTTCAGCCCGAAATAAACGCGTTTTTTCAGAAAGCTGTATCCCTATGTAACTGCAAGGCTCAGAAGAGCCCACACACTCAGGTCTTAACCCCAGTGTGCTGAAAGTGTCAAAACATGTTTTTCAGCAGAAATAAACATGTTTCTGAAAGTTTGGTCAACCCCATGTAAGTTATGGGTCAGTAACAGCTCACTTTTCAAAACGTGTTTTTGAGCCCGAAATAAACGCGTTTTTTCAGACAGCTGTATCCCTATGTAACTGCAAGGCTCAGAAGAGCCCAAACACTCAGGTCTTAACCCCAGTGTGCTGAAAGTGTCAAAACATGTTTTTCAGCAGAAATAAACATGTTTCTGCAAGTTTGGTCAACCCCATGTAAGTTATGGGGTAGTAACAGCACACTTTTCAAAACGTGTTTCTCAGCCCAAAATAAACGCGTTTTTTCAGACAGCTGTATCCCTATGTAACTGCAAGGCTCAGAAGAGCCCACACACTCAGGTCTTAACCCCAGTGTGCTGAAAGTGTCAAAACATGTTTTTCAGCAGAAATAAACATGTTTCTGCAAGTTTGGTCAACCTCATGTAAGTTATGGGTCAGTAACAGCTCACTTTTCAAAACGTGTTTTTCAGCCCGAAATAAACGCGTTTTTTCAGACAGCTGTATCCCTATGTAACTGCAAGGCTCAGAAGAGCCCACACACTCAGGTCTTAACCCCAGTGTGCTGAAAGTGTCAAAACATGTTTTTCAGCAGAAATAAACATGTTTCTGCAAGTTTGGTCAACCCCATGTAACTTATGGGGCAGTAACAGCTCACTTTTCAAAACGTGTTTTTCAGCCCGAAATAAACGCGTTTTTTCTGACAGCTGTATCCCTATGTAACTGCAAGGCTCAGAAGAGCCCACACACTCAGGTCTTAACCCCAGTGTGCTGAGAGTGTCAAAACATGTTTTTCAGCAGAAATAAACATGTTTCTGCAAGTTTGGTCAACCCCATGTAACTTATGGGTCAGTAACAGCTCACTTTTCAAAACGTGTTTTTCACCCCGAAATAAACGTGTTTTTTCAGACAGCTGTATCCCTATGTAACTGCAAGGCTCAGAAGAGCCCACACACTCAGGTCTTAACCCCAGTGTGCTGAAAGTGTCAAAACATGTTTTTCAGCAGAAATAAACATGTTTCTGCAAGTTTGGTCAACCCCATGTAAGTTATGGGGCAGTAACAGCTCACTTTTCAAAACGTGTTTTTCAGCCCGAAATAAACGCGTTTTTTCAGACAGCTGTATCCCTATGTAACTGCAAGGCTCAGAAGAGCCCACACACTCAGGTCTTAACCCCAGTGTTGCTGAAAGTGTCAAAACATGTTTTTCAGCAGAAATAAACATGTTTCTGCAAGTTTGGTCAACCCCATGTAACTTATGGGGCAGTAACAGCTCACTTTTCAAAACGTGTTTTTCAGCCCGAAATAAACGCGTTTTTTCTGACAGCTGTATCCCTATGTAACTGCAAGGCTCAGAAGAGCCCACACACTCAGGTCTTAACCCCAGTGTGCTGAAAGTGTCAAAACATGTTTTTCAGCAGAAATAAACATGTTTCTGCAAGTTTGGTCAACCCCATGTAAGTTATGGGTCAGTAACAGCTCACTTTTCAAAACGTGTTTTTGAGCCCGAAATAAACGCGTTTTTTCAGACAGCTGTATCCCTATGTAACTGCAAGGCTCAGAAGAGCCCAAACACTCAGGTCTTAACCCCAGTGTGCTGAAAGTGTCAAAACATGTTTTTCAGCAGAAATAAACATGTTTCTGCAAGTTTGGTCAACCCCATGTAAGTTATGGGTCAGTAACAGCTCACTTTTCAAAACGTGTTTTTCAGCCCGAAATAAACGCGTTTTTTCAGACAGCTGTATCCCTATGTGACTGCAAGGCTCAGAAGAGCCCACACACTCAGGTCTTAACCCCAGTGTGCTGAAAGTGTCAAAACATGTTTTTCAGCAGAAATAAACATGTTTCTGCAAGTTTGGTCACCCCATGTAAGTTATGGGTCAGTAACAGCTCACTTTTCAAAACGTGTTTTTCAGCCCGAAATAAACGCGTTTTTTCAGACAGCTGTATCCCTATGTAACTGCAAGGCTCAGAAGAGCCCACACACTCAGGTCTTAACCCCAGTGTGCTGAAAGTGTCAAAACGTGTTTTTCAGCAGAAATAAACATGTTTCTGCAAGTTTGGTCAACCCCATGTAACTTATGGGGCAGTAACAGCTCACTTTTCAAAACGTGTTTTTCAGCCCGAAATAAACGCGTTTTTTCTGACAGCTGTATCCCTATGTAACTGCAAGGCTCAGAAGAGCCCACACACTCAGGTCTTAACCCCAGTGTGCTGAGAGTGTCAAAACATGTTTTTCAGCAGAAATAAACATGTTTCTGCAAGTTTGGTCAACCCCATGTAACTTATGGGTCAGTAACAGCTCACTTTTCAAAACGTGTTTTTCAGCCCGAAATAAACGCGTTTTTTCAGACAGCTGTATCCCTATGTAACTGCAAGGCTCAGAAGAGCCCACACACTCAGGTCTTAACCCCAGTGTGCTGAAAGTGTCAAAACATGTTTTTCAGCAGAAATAAACATGTTTCTGCAAGTTTGGTCAACCCCATGTAAGTTATGGGTCAGTAACAGCTCACTTTTCAAAACGTGTTTTTCAGCCCGAAATAAACGCGTTTTTTCAGACAGCTGTATCCCTATGTAACTGCAAGGCTCAGAAGAGCCCACACACTCAGGTCTTAACCCCAGTGTGCTGAAAGTGTCAAAACATGTTTTTCAGCAGAAATAAACATGTTTCTGCAAGTTTGGTCAACCCCATGTAAGTTATGGGTCAGTAACAGCTCACTTTTCAAAACGTGTTTTTCAGCCCGAAATAAACGCGTTTTTTCAGACAGCTGTATCCCTATGTAACTGCAAGGCTCAGAAGAGCCCACACACTCAGGTCTTAACCCCAGTGTGCTGAAAGTGTCAAAACATGTTTTTCAGCAGAAATAAACATGTTTCTGCAAGTTTGGTCAACCCCATGTAAGTTATGGGTCAGTAACAGCTCACTTTTCAAAACGTGTTTTTCAGCCCGAAATAAACGCGTTTTTTCAGACAGCTGTATCCCTATGTAACTGCAAGGCTCAGAAGAGCCCACACACTCAGGTCTTAACCCCAGTGTGCTGAAAGTGTCAAAACATGTTTTTCAGCAGAAATAAACATGTTTCTGCAAGTTTGGTCAACCCCATGTAAGTTATGGGTCAGTAACAGCTCACTTTTCAAAACGTGTTTTTCAGCCCGAAATAAACGCGTTTTTTCAGACAGCTGTATCCCTATGTAACTGCAAGGCTCAGAAGAGCCCACACACTCAGGTCTTAACCCCAGTGTGCTGAAAGTGTCAAAACATGTTTTTCAGCAGAAATAAACATGTTTCTGCAAGTTTGGTCAACCCCATGTAACTTATGGGGCAGTAACAGCTCACTTTTCAAAACGTGTTTTTCAGCCCGAAATAAACGCGTTTTTTCTGACAGCTGTATCCCTATGTAACTGCAAGGCTCAGAAGAGCCCACTCACTCAGGTCTTAACCCCAGTGTGCTGAGAGTGTCAAAACATGTTTTTTAGCAGAAATAAACATGTTTCTGCAAGTTTGGTCAACCCCATGTAACTTATGGGTCAGTAACAGCTCATTTTTCAAAACGTGTTTTTCAGCCCGAAATAAACGCGTTTTTTCAGAAAGCTGTATCCCTATGTAACTGCAAGGCTCAGAAGAGCCCACACACTCAGGTCTTAACCCCAGTGTGCTGAAAGTGTCAAAACATGTTTTTCAGCAGAAATAAACATGTTTCTGAAAGTTTGGTCAACCCCATGTAAGTTATGGGTCAGTAACAGCTCACTTTTCAAAACGTGTTTTTGAGCCCGAAATAAACGCGTTTTTTCAGAGAGCTGTATCCCTATGTAACTGCAAGGCTCAGAAGAGCCCAAACACTCAGGTCTTAACCCCAGTGTGCTGAAAGTGTCAAAACATGTTTTTCAGCAGAAATAAACATGTTTCTGCAAGTTTGGTCAACCCCATGTAAGTTATGGGTCAGTAACAGCTCACTTTTCAAAACGTGTTTTTCAGCCCGAAATAAACGCGTTTTTTCAGACAGCTGTATCCCTATGTAACTGCAAGGCTCAGAAGAGCCCAAACACTCAGGTCTTAACCCCAGTGTGCTGAAAGTGTCAAAACATGTTTTTCAGCAGAAATAAACATGTTTCTGCAAGTTTGGTCAACCCCATGTAAGTTATGGGGTAGTAACAGCACACTTTTCAAAACGTGTTTTTTCAGCACAAAATAAACGCGTTTTTTCAGACAGCTGTATCCCTATGTAACTGCAAGGCTCAGAAGAGCCCACACACTCAGGTCTTAACCCCAGTGTGCTGAAAGTGTCAAAACATGTTTTTCAGCAGAAATAAACATGTTTCTGCAAGTTTGGTCAACCCCATGTAAGTTATGGGTCAGTAACAGCTCACTTTTCAAAACGTGTTTTTCAGCCCGAAATAAACGCGTTTTTTCAGACAGCTGTATCCCTATGTAACTGCAAGGCTCAGAAGAGCCCAAACACTCAGGTCTTAACCCCAGTGTGCTGAAAGTGTCAAAACATGTTTTTCAGCAGAAATAAACATGTTTCTGCAAGTTTGGTCAACCCCATGTAACTTATGGGGCAGTAACAGCTCACTTTTCAAAACGTGTTTTTCAGCCCGAAATAAACGCGTTTTTTCTGACATCTGTATCCCTATGTAACTGCAAGGCTAAGAAGAGCCCACACACTCAGGTCTTAACCCCAGTGTGCTGAAAGTGTCAAATCATGTTTTTCAGCAGAAATAAACATGTTTCTGCAAGTTTGGTCAACCCCATGTAAGTTATGGGTCAGTAACAGCTCACTTTTCAAAACGTGTTTTTCAGCCCGAAATAAACGCGTTTTTTCTGACATCTGTATCCCTATGTAACTGCAAGGCTCAGAAGAGCCCACACACTCAGGTCTTAACCCCACTGTGCAGAAAGTGTCAAAACATGTTTTTCAGCAGAAATAAACATGTTTCTGCAAGTTTGGTCAACCCCATGTAACTTATGGGGCAGTAACAGCTCACTTTTCAAAACGTGTTTTTCAGCCCGAAATAAACACGTTTTTTCAGACAGCTGTATCCCTATGTAACTGCAAGGCTCAGAAGAGCCCACACACTCAGGTCTTAACCCCAGTGTGCTGAAAGTGTCAAAACATGTTTTTCAGCAGAAATAAACATGTTTCTGCAAGTTTGGTCAACCCCATGTAAGTTATGGGTCAGTAACAGCTCACTTTTCAAAACGTGTTTTTGAGCCCGAAATAAACGCGTTTTTTCAGACAGCTGTATCCCTATGTAACTGCAAGGCTCAGAAGAGCCCAAACACTCAGGTCTTAACCCCAGTGTGCTGAAAGTGTCAAAACATGTTTTTCAGCAGAAATAAACATGTTTCTGCAAGTTTGGTCAACCCCATGTAAGTTATGGGTCAGTAACAGCTCACTTTTCAAAACGTGTTTTTCAGCCCGAAATAAACGCGTTTTTTCAGACAGCTGTATCCCTATGTGACTGCAAGGCTCAGAAGAGCCCACACACTCAGGTCTTAACCCCAGTGTGCTGAAAGTGTCAAAACATGTTTTTCAGCAGAAATAAACATGTTTCTGCAAGTTTGGTCACCCCATGTAAGTTATGGGTCAGTAACAGCTCACTTTTCAAAACGTGTTTTTCAGCCCGAAATAAACGCGTTTTTTCAGACAGCTGTATCCCTATGTAACTGCAAGGCTCAGAAGAGCCCACACACTCAGGTCTTAACCCCAGTGTGCTGAAAGTGTCAAAACGTGTTTTTCAGCAGAAATAAACATGTTTCTGCAAGTTTGGTCAACCCCATGTAACTTATGGGGCAGTAACAGCTCACTTTTCAAAACGTGTTTTTCAGCCCGAAATAAACGCGTTTTTTCTGACAGCTGTATCCCTATGTAACTGCAAGGCTCAGAAGAGCCCACACACTCAGGTCTTAACCCCAGTGTGCTGAGAGTGTCAAAACATGTTTTTCAGCAGAAATAAACATGTTTCTGCAAGTTTGGTCAACCCCATGTAACTTATGGGTCAGTAACAGCTCACTTTTCAAAACGTGTTTTTCAGCCCGAAATAAACGCGTTTTTTCAGACAGCTGTATCCCTATGTAACTGCAAGGCTCAGAAGAGCCCACTCACTCAGGTCTTAACCCCAGTGTGCTGAGAGTGTCAAAACATGTTTTTTAGCAGAAATAAACATGTTTCTGCAAGTTTGGTCAACCCCATGTAACTTATGGGTCAGTAACAGCTCATTTTTCAAAACGTGTTTTTCAGCCCGAAATAAACGCGTTTTTTCAGAAAGCTGTATCCCTATGTAACTGCAAGGCTCAGAAGAGCCCACACACTCAGGTCTTAACCCCAGTGTGCTGAAAGTGTCAAAACATGTTTTTCAGCAGAAATAAACATGTTTCTGAAAGTTTGGTCAACCCCATGTAAGTTATGGGTCAGTAACAGCTCACTTTTCAAAACGTGTTTTTGAGCCCGAAATAAACGCGTTTTTTCAGACAGCTGTATCCCTATGTAACTGCAAGGCTCAGAAGAGCCCAAACACTCAGGTCTTAACCCCAGTGTGCTGAAAGTGTCAAAACATGTTTTTCAGCAGAAATAAACATGTTTCTGCAAGTTTGGTCAACCCCATGTAAGTTATGGGTCAGTAACAGCTCACTTTTCAAAACGTGTTTTTCAGCCCGAAATAAACGCGTTTTTTCAGACAGCTGTATCCCTATGTAACTGCAAGGCTCAGAAGAGCCCAAACACTCAGGTCTTAACCCCAGTGTGCTGAAAGTGTCAAAACATGTTTTTCAGCAGAAATAAACATGTTTCTGCAAGTTTGGTCAACCCCATGTAAGTTATGGGGTAGTAACAGCACACTTTTCAAAACGTGTTTTTTCAGCACAAAATAAACGCGTTTTTTCAGACAGCTGTATCCCTATGTAACTGCAAGGCTCAGAAGAGCCCACACACTCAGGTCTTAACCCCAGTGTGCTGAAAGTGTCAAAACATGTTTTTCAGCAGAAATAAACATGTTTCTGCAAGTTTGGTCAACCCCATGTAAGTTATGGGTCAGTAACAGCTCACTTTTCAAAACGTGTTTTTCAGCCCGAAATAAACGCGTTTTTTCAGACAGCTGTATCCCTATGTAACTGCAAGGCTCAGAAGAGCCCAAACACTCAGGTCTTAACCCCAGTGTGCTGAAAGTGTCAAAACATGTTTTTCAGCAGAAATAAACATGTTTCTGCAAGTTTGGTCAACCCCATGTAACTTATGGGGCAGTAACAGCTCACTTTTCAAAACGTGTTTTTCAGCCCGAAATAAACGCGTTTTTTCTGACATCTGTATCCCTATGTAACTGCAAGGCTCAGAAGAGCCCACACACTCAGGTCTTAACCCCAGTGTGCTGAAAGTGTCAAATCATGTTTTTCAGCAGAAATAAACATGTTTCTGCAAGTTTGGTCAACCCCATGTAAGTTATGGGTCAGTAACAGCTCACTTTTCAAAACGTGTTTTTCAGCCCGAAATAAACGCGTTTTTTCTGACATCTGTATCCCTATGTAACTGCAAGGCTCAGAAGAGCCCACACACTCAGGTCTTAACCCCACTGTGCAGAAAGTGTCAAAACATGTTTTTCAGCAGAAATAAACATGTTTCTGCAAGTTTGGTCAACCCCATGTAACTTATGGGGCAGTAACAGCTCACTTTTCAAAACGTGTTTTTCAGCCCGAAATAAACACGTTTTTTCAGACAGCTGTATCCCTATGTAACTGCAAGGCTCAGAAGAGCCCACACACTCAGGTCTTAACCCCAGTGTGCTGAAAGTGTCAAAACATGTTTTTCAGCAGAAATAAACATGTTTCTGCAAGTTTGGTCAACCCCATGTAAGTTATGGGTCAGTAACAGCTCACTTTTCAAAACGTGTTTTTGAGCCCGAAATAAACGCGTTTTTTCAGACAGCTGTATCCCTATGTAACTGCAAGGCTCAGAAGAGCCCAAACACTCAGGTCTTAACCCCAGTGTGCTGAAAGTGTCAAAACATGTTTTTCAGCAGAAATAAACATGTTTCTGCAAGTTTGGTCAACCCCATGTAAGTTATGGGGTAGTAACAGCACACTTTTCAAAACGTGTTTTTCAGCCCAAAATAAACGCGTTTTTTCAGACAGCTGTATCCCTATGTAACTGCAAGGCTCAGAAGAGCCCACACACTCAGGTCTTAACCCCAGTGTGCTGAAAGTGTCAAAACATGTTTTTCAGCAGAAATAAACATGTTTCTGCAAGTTTGGTCAACCCCATGTAAGTTATGGGTCAGTAACAGCTCACTTTTCAAAACGTGTTTTTCAGCCCGAAATAAACGCGTTTTTTCAGACAGCTGTATCCCTATGTGACTGCAAGGCTCAGAAGAGCCCACACACTCAGGTCTTAACCCCAGTGTGCTGAAAGTGTCAAAACATGTTTTTCAGCAGAAATAAACATGTTTCTGCAAGTTTGGTCACCCCATGTAAGTTATGGGTCAGTAACAGCTCACTTTTCAAAACGTGTTTTTCAGCCCGAAATAAACGCGTTTTTTCAGACAGCTGTATCCCTATGTAACTGCAAGGCTCAGAAGAGCCCACACACTCAGGTCTTAACCCCAGTGTGCTGAAAGTGTCAAAACGTGTTTTTCAGCAGAAATAAACATGTTTCTGCAAGTTTGGTCAACCCCATGTAACTTATGGGGCAGTAACAGCTCACTTTTCAAAACGTGTTTTTCAGCCCGAAATAAACGCGTTTTTTCTGACAGCTGTATCCCTATGTAACTGCAAGGCTCAGAAGAGCCCACACACTCAGGTCTTAACCCCAGTGTGCTGAGAGTGTCAAAACATGTTTTTCAGCAGAAATAAACATGTTTCTGCAAGTTTGGTCAACCCCATGTAACTTATGGGTCAGTAACAGCTCACTTTTCAAAACGTGTTTTTCAGCCCGAAATAAACGCGTTTTTTCAGACAGCTGTATCCCTATGTAACTGCAAGGCTCAGAAGAGCCCACACACTCAGGTCTTAACCCCAGTGTGCTGAAAGTGTCAAAACATGTTTTTCAGCAGAAATAAACATGTTTCTGCAAGTTTGGTCAACCCCATGTAACTTATGGGGCAGTAACAGCTCACTTTTCAAAACGTGTTTTTCAGCCCGAAATAAACGCGTTTTTTCAGACAGCTGTATCCCTATGTAACTGCAAGGCTCAGAAGAGCCCACACACTCAGGTCTTAACCCCAGTGTGCTGAAAGTGTCAAAACATGTTTTTCAGCAGAAATAAACATGTTTCTGCAAGTTTGGTCAACCCCATGTAAGTTATGGGTCAGTAACAGCTCACTTTTCAAAACGTGTTTTTCAGCCCGAAATAAACGCGTTTTTTCAGACAGCTGTATCCCTATGTAACTGCAAGGCTCAGAAGAGCCCACACACTCAGGTCTTAACCCCAGTGTGCTGAAAGTGTCAAAACATGTTTTTCAGCAGAAATAAACATGTTTCTGCAAGTTTGGTCAACCCCATGTAACTTATGGGGCAGTAACAGCTCACTTTTCAAAACGTGTTTTTCAGCCCGAAATAAACGCGTTTTTTCTGACAGCTGTATCCCTATGTAACTGCAAGGCTCAGAAGAGCCCACTCACTCAGGTCTTAACCCCAGTGTGCTGAGAGTGTCAAAACATGTTTTTTAGCAGAAATAAACATGTTTCTGCAAGTTTGGTCAACCCCATGTAACTTATGGGGCAGTAACAGCTCACTTTTCAAAACGTGTTTTTCAGCCCGAAATAAACGCGTTTTTTCAGAAAGCTGTATCCCTATGTAACTGCAAGGCTCAGAAGAGCCCACACACTCAGGTCTTAACCCCAGTGTGCTGAAAGTGTCAAAACATGTTTTTCAGCAGAAATAAACATGTTTCTGCAAGTTTGGTCAACCCCATGTAAGTTATGGGTCAGTAACAGCTCACTTTTCAAAACGTGTTTTTCAGCCCGAAATAAACGCGTTTTTTCAGACAGCTGTATCCCTATGTAACTGCAAGGCTCAGAAGAGCCCAAACACTCAGGTCTTAACCCCAGTGTGCTGAAAGTGTCAAAACATGTTTTTCAGCAGAAATAAACATGTTTCTGCAAGTTTGGTCAACCCCATGTAAGTTATGGGGTAGTAACAGCACACTTTTCAAAACGTGTTTTTTCAGCTCAAAATAAACGCGTTTTTTCAGACAGCTGTATCCCTATGTAACTGCAAGGCTCAGAAGAGCCCACACACTCAGGTCTTAACCCCAGTGTGCTGAAAGTGTCAAAACATGTTTTTCAGCAGAAATAAACATGTTTCTGCAAGTTTGGTCAACCCCATGTAAGTTATGGGTCAGTAACAGCTCACTTTTCAAAACGTGTTTTTCAGCCCGAAATAAACGCGTTTTTTCAGACAGCTGTATCCCTATGTAACTGCAAGGCTCAGAAGAGCCCAAACACTCAGGTCTTAACCCCAGTGTGCTGAAAGTGTCAAAACATGTTTTTCAGCAGAAATAAACATGTTTCTGCAAGTTTGGTCAACCCCATGTAACTTATGGGGCAGTAACAGCTCACTTTTCAAAACGTGTTTTTCAGCCCGAAATAAACGCGTTTTTTCTGACATCTGTATCCCTATGTAACTGCAAGGCTCAGAAGAGCCCACACACTCAGGTCTTAACCCCAGTGTGCTGAAAGTGTCAAATCATGTTTTTCAGCAGAAATAAACATGTTTCTGCAAGTTTGGTCAACCCCATGTAAGTTATGGGTCAGTAACAGCTCACTTTTCAAAACGTGTTTTTCAGCCCGAAATAAACGCGTTTTTTCTGACATCTGTATCCCTATGTAAGTGCAAGGCTCAGAAGAGCCCACACACTCAGGTCTTAACCCCAGTGTGCTGAAAGTGTCAAAACATGTTTTTCAGCAGAAATAAACATGTTTCTGCAAGTTTGGTCAACCCCATGTAAGTTATGGGTCAGTAACAGCTCACTTTTCAAAACGTGTTTTTCAGCCCGAAATAAACGCGTTTTTTCAGACAGCTGTATCCCTATGTAACTGCAAGGCTCAGAAGAGCCCACACACTCAGGTCTTAACCCCAGTGTGCTGAAAGTGTCAAAACATGTTTTTCAGCAGAAATAAACATGTTTCTGCAAGTTTGGTCAACCCCATGTAAGTTATGGGGTAGTAACAGCACACTTTTCAAAACGTGTTTTTCAGCCCGAAATAAACGCGTTTTTTCAGACAGCTGTATCCCTCTGTAACTGCAAGGCTCAGAAGAGCCCACACACTCAGGTCTTAACCCCACTGTGCAGAAAGTGTCAAAACATGTTTTTCAGCAGAAATAAACATGTTTCTGCAAGTTTGGTCAACCCCATGTAACTTATGGGGCAGTAACAGCTCACTTTTCGAAACGTGTTTTTCAGCCCGAAATAAACACGTTTTTTCAGACAGCTGTATCCCTATGTAACTGCAAGGCTCAGAAGAGCCCACACACTCAGGTCTTAACCCCAGTGTGCTGAAAGTGTCAAAACATGTTTTTCAGCAGAAATAAACATGTTTCTGCAAGTTTGGTCAACCCCATGTAAGTTATGGGTCAGTAACAGCTCACTTTTCAAAACGTGTTTTTGAGCCCGAAATAAACACGTTTTTTCAGACAGCTGTATCCCTATGTAACTGCAAGGCTCAGAAGAGCCCACACACTCAGGTCTTAACCCCAGTGTGCTGAAAGTGTCAAAACATGTTTTTCAGCAGAAATAAACATGTTTCTGCAAGTTTGGTCAACCCCATGTAAGTTATGGGTCAGTAACAGCTCACTTTTCAAAACGTGTTTTTGAGCCCGAAATAAACACGTTTTTTCAGACAGCTGTATCCCTATGTAACTGCAAGGCTCAGAAGAGCCCACACACTCAGGTCTTAACCCCAGTGTGCTGAAAGTGTCAAAACATGTTTTTCAGCAGAAATAAACATGTTTCTGCAAGTTTGGTCAACCCCATTTAACTTATGGGGCAGTAACAGCTCACTTTTCAAAACGTGTTTTTCAGCCCGAAATAAACGCGTTTTTTCAGACAGCTGTATCCCTATGTAACTGCAAGGCTCAGAAGAGCCCACAAACTCAGGTCTTAACCCCAGTGTGCTGAAAGTGTCAAAACATGTTTTTCAGCAGAAATAAACATGTTTCTGCAAGTTTGGTCAACCCCATGTAAGTTATGGGTCAGTAACAGCTCACTTTTCAAAACGTGTTTTTCAGCCCGAAATAAACGCGTTTTTTCAGACAGCTGTATCCCTATGTAACTGCAAGGCTCAGAAGAACCCACACACTCAGGTCTTAACCCCAGTGTGCTGAGAGTGTCAAAACATGTTTTTTAGCAGAAATAAACATGTTTCTGCAAGTTTGGTCAACCCCATGTAACTTATGGGGCAGTAACAGCTCACTTTTCAAAACGTGTTTTTCAGCCCGAAATAAACGCGTTTTTTCAGAAAGCTGTATCCCTATGTAACTGCAAGGCTCAGAAGAGCCCACACACTCAGGTCTTAACCCCAGTGTGCTGAAAGTGTCAAAACATGTTTTTCAGCAGAAATAAACATGTTTCTGCAAGTTTGGTCAACCCCATGTAAGTTATGGGTCAGTAACAGCTCACTTTTCAAAACGTGTTTTTGAGCCCGAAATAAACGCGTTTTTTCAGACAGCTGTATCCCTATGTAACTGCAAGGCTCAGAAGAGCCCAAACACTCAGGTCTTAACCCCAGTGTGCTGAAAGTGTCAAAACATGTTTTTCAGCAGAAATAAACATGTTTCTGCAAGTTTGGTCAACCCCATGTAAGTTATGGGGTAGTAACAGCACACTTTTCAAAACGTGTTTTTCAGCCCAAAATAAACGCGTTTTTTCAGACAGCTGTATCCCTATGTAACTGCAAGGCTCAGAAGAGCCCACACACTCAGGTCTTAACCCCAGTGTGCTGAAAGTGTCAAAACATGTTTTTCAGCAGAAATAAACATGTTTCTGCAAGTTTGGTCAACCCCATGTAAGTTATGGGTCAGTAACAGCTCACTTTTCAAAACGTGTTTTTGAGCCCGAAATAAACGCGTTTTTTCAGACAGCTGTATCCCTATGTAACTGCAAGGCTCAGAAGAGCCCAAACTCTCAGGTCTTAACCCCAGTGTGCTGAAAGTGTCAAAACATGTTTTTCAGCAGAAATAAACATGTTTCTGCAAGTTTGGTCAACCCCATGTAAGTTATGGGTCAGTAACAGCTCACTTTTCAAAACGTGTTTTTCAGCCCGAAATAAACGCGTTTTTTCAGACAGCTGTATCCCTATGTAACTGCAAGGCTCAGAAGAGCCCACACACTCAGGTCTTAACCCCAGTGTGCTGAAAGTGTCAAAACATGTTTTTCAGCAGAAATAAACATGTTTCTGCAAGTTTGGTCAACCCCATGTAACTTATGGGGCAGTAACAGCTCACTTTTCAAAACGTGTTTTTCAGCCCGAAATAAACGCGTTTTTTCTGACATCTGTATCCCTATGTAACTGCAAGGCTCAGAAGAGCCCACACACTCAGGTCTTAACCCCAGTGTGCTGAAAGTGTCAAATCATGTTTTTCAGCAGAAATAAACATGTTTCTGCAAGTTTGGTCAACCCCATGTAAGTTATGGGTCAGTAACAGCTCACTTTTCAAAACGTGTTTTTCAGCCCGAAATAAACGCGTTTTTTCAGACAGCTGTATCCCTATGTAACTGCAAGGCTCAGAAGAACCCACACACTCAGGTCTTAACCCCAGTGTGCTGAGAGTGTCAAAACATGTTTTTTAGCAGAAATAAACATGTTTCTGCAAGTTTGGTCAACCCCATGTAACTTATGGGGCAGTAACAGCTCACTTTTCAAAACGTGTTTTTCAGCCCGAAATAAACGCGTTTTTTCAGAAAGCTGTATCCCTATGTAACTGCAAGGCTCAGAAGAGCCCACACACTCAGGTCTTAACCCCAGTGTGCTGAAAGTGTCAAAACATGTTTTTCAGCAGAAATAAACATGTTTCTGCAAGTTTGGTCAACCCCATGTAAGTTATGGGTCAGTAACAGCTCACTTTTCAAAACGTGTTTTTGAGCCCGAAATAAACGCGTTTTTTCAGACAGCTGTATCCCTATGTAACTGCAAGGCTCAGAAGAGCCCAAACACTCAGGTCTTAACCCCAGTGTGCTGAAAGTGTCAAAACATGTTTTTCAGCAGAAATAAACATGTTTCTGCAAGTTTGGTCAACCCCATGTAAGTTATGGGGTAGTAACAGCACACTTTTCAAAACGTGTTTTTCAGCCCAAAATAAACGCGTTTTTTCAGACAGCTGTATCCCTATGTAACTGCAAGGCTCAGAAGAGCCCACACACTCAGGTCTTAACCCCAGTGTGCTGAAAGTGTCAAAACATGTTTTTCAGCAGAAATAAACATGTTTCTGCAAGTTTGGTCAACCCCATGTAAGTTATGGGTCAGTAACAGCTCACTTTTCAAAACGTGTTTTTGAGCCCGAAATAAACGCGTTTTTTCAGACAGCTGTATCCCTATGTAACTGCAAGGCTCAGAAGAGCCCAAACTCTCAGGTCTTAACCCCAGTGTGCTGAAAGTGTCAAAACATGTTTTTCAGCAGAAATAAACATGTTTCTGCAAGTTTGGTCAACCCCATGTAAGTTATGGGTCAGTAACAGCTCACTTTTCAAAACGTGTTTTTCAGCCCGAAATAAACGCGTTTTTTCAGACAGCTGTATCCCTATGTGACTGCAAGGCTCAGAAGAGCCCACACACTCAGGTCTTAACCCCAGTGTGCTGAAAGTGTCAAAACATGTTTTTCAGCAGAAATAAACATGTTTCTGCAAGTTTGGTCACCCCATGTAAGTTATGGGTCAGTAACAGCTCACTTTTCAAAACGTGTTTTTCAGCCCGAAATAAACGCGTTTTTTCAGACAGCTGTATCCCTATGTAACTGCAAGGCTCAGAAGAGCCCACACACTCAGGTCTTAACCCCAGTGTGCTGAAAGTGTCAAAACGTGTTTTTCAGCAGAAATAAACATGTTTCTGCAAGTTTGGTCAACCCCATGTAACTTATGGGGCAGTAACAGCTCACTTTTCAAAACGTGTTTTTCAGCTCGAAATAAACGCGTTTTTTCAGACAGCTGTATCCCTATGTAACTGCAAGGCTCAGAAGAGCCCACACACTCAGGTCTTAACCCCAGTGTGCTGAAAGTGTCAAAACATGTTTTTCAGCAGAAATAAACATGTTTCTGCAAGTTTGGTCAACCCCATGTAACTTATGGGGCAGTAACAGCTCACTTTTCAAAACGTGTTTTTCAGCCCGAAATAAACGCGTTTTTTCTGACATCTGTATCCCTATGTAACTGCAAGGCTCAGAAGAGCCCACACACTCAGGTCTTAACCCCAGTGTGCTGAAAGTGTCAAATCATGTTTTTCAGCAGAAATAAACATGTTTCTGCAAGTTTGGTCAACCCCATGTAAGTTATGGGTCAGTAACAGCTCACTTTTCAAAACGTGTTTTTCAGCCCGAAATAAACGCGTTTTTTCAGACAGCTGTATCCCTATGTAACTGCAAGGCTCAGAAGAACCCACACACTCAGGTCTTAACCCCAGTGTGCTGAGAGTGTCAAAACATGTTTTTTAGCAGAAATAAACATGTTTCTGCAAGTTTGGTCAACCCCATGTAACTTATGGGGCAGTAACAGCTCACTTTTCAAAACGTGTTTTTCAGCCCGAAATAAACGCGTTTTTTCAGAAAGCTGTATCCCTATGTAACTGCAAGGCTCAGAAGAGCCCACACACTCAGGTCTTAACCCCAGTGTGCTGAAAGTGTCAAAACATGTTTTTCAGCAGAAATAAACATGTTTCTGCAAGTTTGGTCAACCCCATGTAAGTTATGGGTCAGTAACAGCTCACTTTTCAAAACGTGTTTTTGAGCCCGAAATAAACGCGTTTTTTCAGACAGCTGTATCCCTATGTAACTGCAAGGCTCAGAAGAGCCCAAACACTCAGGTCTTAACCCCAGTGTGCTGAAAGTGTCAAAACATGTTTTTCAGCAGAAATAAACATGTTTCTGCAAGTTTGGTCAACCCCATGTAAGTTATGGGGTAGTAACAGCACACTTTTCAAAACGTGTTTTTCAGCCCAAAATAAACGCGTTTTTTCAGACAGCTGTATCCCTATGTAACTGCAAGGCTCAGAAGAGCCCACACACTCAGGTCTTAACCCCAGTGTGCTGAAAGTGTCAAAACATGTTTTTCAGCAGAAATAAACATGTTTCTGCAAGTTTGGTCAACCCCATGTAAGTTATGGGTCAGTAACAGCTCACTTTTCAAAACGTGTTTTTGAGCCCGAAATAAACGCGTTTTTTCAGACAGCTGTATCCCTATGTAACTGCAAGGCTCAGAAGAGCCCAAACACTCAGGTCTTAACCCCAGTGTGCTGAAAGTGTCAAAACATGTTTTTCAGCAGAAATAAACATGTTTCTGCAAGTTTGGTCAACCCCATGTAACTTATGGGGCAGTAACAGCTCACTTTTCAAAACGTGTTTTTCAGCCCGAAATAAACGCGTTTTTTCAGACAGCTGTATCCCTATGTGACTGCAAGGCTCAGAAGAGCCCACACACTCAGGTCTTAACCCCAGTGTGCTGAAAGTGTCAAAACATGTTTTTCAGCAGAAATAAACATGTTTCTGCAAGTTTGGTCACCCCATGTAAGTTATGGGTCAGTAACAGCTCACTTTTCAAAACGTGTTTTTCAGCCCGAAATAAACGCGTTTTTTCAGACAGCTGTATCCCTATGTAACTGCAAGGCTCAGAAGAGCCCACACACTCAGGTCTTAACCCCAGTGTGCTGAAAGTGTCAAAACGTGTTTTTCAGCAGAAATAAACATGTTTCTGCAAGTTTGGTCAACCCCATGTAACTTATGGGGCAGTAACAGCTCACTTTTCAAAACGTGTTTTTCAGCCCGAAATAAACGCGTTTTTTCTGACAGCTGTATCCCTATGTAACTGCAAGGCTCAGAAGAGCCCACACACTCAGGTCTTAACCCCAGTGTGCTGAGAGTGTCAAAACATGTTTTTCAGCAGAAATAAACATGTTTCTGCAAGTTTGGTCAACCCCATGTAAGTTATGGGTCAGTAACAGCTCACTTTTCAAAACGTGTTTTTCAGCCCGAAATAAACGCGTTTTTTCAGACAGCTGTATCCCTATGTAACTGCAAGGCTCAGAAGAGCCCACACACTCAGGTCTTAACCCCAGTGTGCTGAAAGTGTCAAAACATGTTTTTCAGCAGAAATAAACATGTTTCTGCAAGTTTGGTCAACCCCATGTAAGTTATGGGTCAGTAACAGCTCACTTTTCAAAACGTGTTTTTCAGCCCGAAATAAACGCGTTTTTTCAGACAGCTGTATCCCTATGTAACTGCAAGGCTCAGAAGAGCCCACACACTCAGGTCTTAACCCCAGTGTGCTGAAAGTGTCAAAACATGTTTTTCAGCAGAAATAAACATGTTTCTGCAAGTTTGGTCAACCCCATGTAAGTTATGGGTCAGTAACAGCTCACTTTTCAAAACGTGTTTTTCAGCCCGAAATAAACGCGTTTTTTCAGACAGCTGTATCCCTATGTAACTGCAAGGCTCAGAAGAGCCCACACACTCAGGTCTTAACCCCAGTGTGCTGAAAGTGTCAAAACATGTTTTTCAGCAGAAATAAACATGTTTCTGCAAGTTTGGTCAACCCCATGTAACTTATGGGGCAGTAACAGCTCACTTTTCAAAACGTGTTTTTCAGCCCGAAATAAACGCGTTTTTTCTGACAGCTGTATCCCTATGTAACTGCAAGGCTCAGAAGAGCCCACTCACTCAGGTCTTAACCCCAGTGTGCTGAGAGTGTCAAAACATGTTTTTTAGCAGAAATAAACATGTTTCTGCAAGTTTGGTCAACCCCATGTAACTTATGGGTCAGTAACAGCTCATTTTTCAAAACGTGTTTTTCAGCCCGAAATAAACGCGTTTTTTCAGAAAGCTGTATCCCTATGTAACTGCAAGGCTCAGAAGAGCCCACACACTCAGGTCTTAACCCCAGTGTGCTGAAAGTGTCAAAACATTTTTTTCAGCAGAAATAAACATGTTTCTGCAAGTTTGGTCAACCCCATGTAAGTTATGGGGCAGTAACAGCTCACTTTTCAAAACGTGTTTTTCAGCCCGAAATAAACGCGTTTTTTCAGACAGCTGTATCCCTATGTAACTGCAAGGCTCAGAAGAACCCACACACTCAGGTCTTAACCCCAGTGTGCTGACAGTGTCAAAACATGTTTTTCAGCAGAAATAAACATGTTTCTGCAAGTTTGGTCAACCCCATGTAACTTATGGGGCAGTAACAGCTCACTTTTCAAAACGTGTTTTTGAGCCCGAAATAAACGCGTTTTTTCTGACAGCTGTATCCCTATGTAACTGCAAGGCTCAGAAGAGCCCAAACACTCAGGTCTTAACCCCAGTGTGCTGAAAGTGTCAAAACATGTTTTTCAGCAGAAATAAACATGTTTCTGCAAGTTTGGTCAACCCCATGTAAGTTATGGGGTAGTAACAGCACACTTTTCAAAACGTGTTTTTCAGCCCAAAATAAACGCGTTTTTTCAGACAGCTGTATCCCTATGTAACTGCAAGGCTCAGAAGAGCCCACACACTCAGGTCTTAACCCCAGTGTGCTGAAAGTGTCAAAACATGTTTTTCAGCAGAAATAAACATGTTTCTGCAAGTTTGGTCAACCCCATGTAAGTTATGGGTCAGTAACAGCTCACTTTTCAAAACGTGTTTTTCAGCCCGAAATAAACGCGTTTTTTCAGACAGCTGTATCCCTATGTAACTGCAAGGCTCAGAAGAGCCCACACACTCAGGTCTTAACCCCAGTGTGCTGAAAGTGTCAAAACATGTTTTTCAGCAGAAATAAACATGTTTCTGCAAGTTTGGTCAACCCCATGTAAGTTATGGGTCAGTAACAGCTCACTTTTCAAAACGTGTTTTTCAGCCCGAAATAAACGCGTTTTTTCAGACAGCTGTATCCCTATGTAACTGCAAGGCTCAGAAGAGCCCACACACTCAGGTCTTAACCCCAGTGTGCTGAAAGTGTCAAAACATGTTTTTCAGCAGAAATAAACATGTTTCTGCAAGTTTGGTCAACCCCATGTAAGTTATGGGTCAGTAACAGCTCACTTTTCAAAACGTGTTTTTCAGCCCGAAATAAACGCGTTTTTTCAGACAGCTGTATCCCTATGTAACTGCAAGGCTCAGAAGAGCCCACACACTCAGGTCTTAACCCCAGTGTGCTGAAAGTGTCAAAACATGTTTTTCAGCAGAAATAAACATGTTTCTGCAAGTTTGGTCAACCCCATGTAACTTATGGGGCAGTAACAGCTCACTTTTCAAAACGTGTTTTTCAGCCCGAAATAAACGCGTTTTTTCAGACAGCTGTATCCCTATGTAACTGCAAGGCTCAGAAGAGCCCACAAACTCAGTTCTTAACCCCAGTGTGCTGAAAGTGTCAAAACATGTTTTTCAGCAGAAATAAACATGTTTCTGCAAGTTTGGTCAACCCCATGTAAGTTATGGGTCAGTAACAGCTCACTTTTCAAAACGTGTTTTTCAGCCCGAAATAAACGCGTTTTTTCAGACAGCAGTATCCCTATGTAACTGCAAGGCTCAGAAGAACCCACACACTCAGGTCTTAACCCCAGTGTGCTGAAAGTGTCAAAACATTTTTTTCAGCAGAAATAAACATGTTTCTGCAAGTTTGGTCAACCCCATGTAAGTTATGGGGCAGTAACAGCTCACTTTTCAAAACGTGTTTTTCAGCCCGAAATAAACGCGTTTTTTCAGACAGCTGTATCCCTATGTAACTGCAAGGCTCAGAAGAACCCACACACTCAGGTCTTAACCCCAGTGTGCTGACAGTGTCAAAACATGTTTTTCAGCAGAAATAAACATGTTTCTGCAAGTTTGGTCAACCCCATGTAACTTATGGGGCAGTAATAGCTCACTTTTCAAAACGTGTTTTTCAGCCCGAAATAAACGTGTTTTTTCTGACAGCTGTATCCCTATGTAACTGCAAGGCTCAGAAGAGCCCACACACTCAGGTCTTAACCCCAGTGTGCTGAGAGTGTCAAAACATGTTTTTTAGCAGAAATAAACATGTTTCTGCAAGTTTGGTCAACCCCATGTAACTTATGGGGCAGTAACAGCTCACTTTTCAAAACGTGTTTTTCAGCCCGAAATAAACGCGTTTTTTCTGACATCTGTATCCCTATGTAACTGCAAGGCTCAGAAGAGCCCACACACTCAGGTCTTAACCCCAGTGTGCTGAAAGTGTCAAATCATGTTTTTCAGCAGAAATAAACATGTTTCTGCAAGTTTGGTCAACCCCATGTAAGTTATGGGTCAGTAACAGCTCACTTTTCAAAACGTGTTTTTCAGCCCGAAATAAACGCGTTTTTTCTGACATCTGTATCCCTATGTAACTGCAAGGCTCAGAAGAGCCCACACACTCAGGTCTTAACCCCACTGTGCAGAAAGTGTCAAAACATGTTTTTCAGCAGAAATAAACATGTTTCTGCAAGTTTGGTCAACCCCATGTAACTTATGGGGCAGTAACAGCTCACTTTTCAAAACGTGTTTTTCAGCCCGAAATAAACACGTTTTTTCAGACAGCTGTATCCCTATGTAACTGCAAGGCTCAGAAGAGCCCACACACTCAGGTCTTAACCCCAGTGTGCTGAAAGTGTCAAAACATGTTTTTCAGCAGAAATAAACATGTTTCTGCAAGTTTGGTCAACCCCATTTAACTTATGGGGCAGTAACAGCTCACTTTTCAAAACGTGTTTTTCAGCCCGAAATAAACGCGTTTTTTCAGACAGCTGTATCCCTATGTAACTGCAAGGCTCAGAAGAGCCCACAAACTCAGGTCTTAACCCCAGTGTGCTGAAAGTGTCAAAACATGTTTTTCAGCAGAAATAAACATGTTTCTGCAAGTTTGGTCAACCCCATGTAAGTTATGGGTCAGTAACAGCTCACTTTTCAAAACGTGTTTTTCAGCCCGAAATAAACGCGTTTTTTCAGACAGCTGTATCCCTATGTAACTGCAAGGCTCAGAAGAACCCACACACTCAGGTCTTAACCCCAGTGTGCTGAGAGTGTCAAAACATGTTTTTTAGCAGAAATAAACATGTTTCTGCAAGTTTGGTCAACCCCATGTAACTTATGGGGCAGTAACAGCTCACTTTTCAAAACGTGTTTTTCAGCCCGAAATAAACGCGTTTTTTCAGAAAGCTGTATCCCTATGTAACTGCAAGGCTCAGAAGAGCCCACACACTCAGGTCTTAACCCCAGTGTGCTGAAAGTGTCAAAACATGTTTTTCAGCAGAAATAAACATGTTTCTGCAAGTTTGGTCAACCCCATGTAAGTTATGGGGTAGTAACAGCACACTTTTCAAAACGTGTTTTTGAGCCCGAAATAAACGCGTTTTTTCAGACAGCTGTATCCCTATGTAACTGCAAGGCTCAGAAGAGCCCACACACTCAGGTCTTAACCCCAGTGTGCTGAAAGTGTCAAAACATGTTTTTCAGCAGAAATAAACATGTTTCTGCAAGTTTGGTCAACCCCATGTAAGTTATGGGTCAGTAACAGCTCACTTTTCAAAACGTGTTTTTGAGCCCGAAATAAACGCGTTTTTTCAGACAGCTGTATCCCTATGTAACTGCAAGGCTCAGAAGAGCCCAAACACTCAGGTCTTAACCCCAGTGTGCTGAAAGTGTCAAAACATGTTTTTCAGCAGAAATAAACATGTTTCTGCAAGTTTGGTCAACCCCATGTAAGTTATGGGTCAGTAACAGCTCACTTTTCAAAACGTGTTTTTCAGCCCGAAATAAACGCGTTTTTTCAGACAGCTGTATCCCTATGTAACTGCAAGGCTCAGAAGAGCCCACACACTCAGGTCTTAACCCCAGTGTGCTGAAAGTGTCAAAACATGTTTTTCAGCAGAAATAAACATGTTTCTGCAAGTTTGGTCACCCCATGTAAGTTATGGGTCAGTAACAGCTCACTTTTCAAAACGTGTTTTTCAGCCCGAAATAAACGCGTTTTTTCAGACAGCTGTATCCCTATGTAACTGCAAGGCTCAGAAGAGCCCACACACTCAGGTCTTAACCCCAGTGTGCTGAAAGTGTCAAAACGTGTTTTTCAGCAGAAATAAACATGTTTCTGCAAGTTTGGTCAACCCCATGTAACTTATGGGGCAGTAACAGCTCACTTTTCAAAACGTATTTTTCAGCCCGAAATAAACGCGTTTTTTCTGACAGCTGTATCCCTATGTAACTGCAAGGCTCAGAAGAGCCCACACACTCAGGTCTTAACCCCAGTGTGCTGAGAGTGTCAAAACATGTTTTTCAGCAGAAATAAACATGTTTCTGCAAGTTTGGTCAACCCCATGTAACTTATGGGTCAGTAACAGCTCACTTTTCAAAACGTGTTTTTCAGCCCGAAATAAACGCGTTTTTTCAGACAGCTGTATCCCTATGTAACTGCAAGGCTCAGAAGAGCCCACACACTCAGGTCTTAACCCCAGTGTGCTGAAAGTGTCAAAACATGTTTTTCAGCAGAAATAAACATGTTTCTGCAAGTTTGGTCAACCCCATGTAAGTTATGGGTCAGTAACAGCTCACTTTTCAAAACGTGTTTTTCAGCCCGAAATAAACGCGTTTTTTCTGACATCTGTATCCCTATGTAACTGCAAGGCTCAGAAGAGCCCACACACTCAGGTCTTAACCCCACTGTGCAGAAAGTGTCAAAACATGTTTTTCAGCAGAAATAAACATGTTTCTGCAAGTTTGGTCAACCCCATGTAACTTATGGGGCAGTAACAGCTCACTTTTCAAAACGTGTTTTTCAGCCCGAAATAAACACGTTTTTTCAGACAGCTGTATCCCTATGTAACTGCAAGGCTCAGAAGAGCCCACACACTCAGGTCTTAACCCCAGTGTGCTGAAAGTGTCAAAACATGTTTTTCAGCAGAAATAAACATGTTTCTGCAAGTTTGGTCAACCCCATTTAACTTATGGGGCAGTAACAGCTCACTTTTCAAAACGTGTTTTTCAGCCCGAAATAAACGCGTTTTTTCAGACAGCTGTATCCCTATGTAACTGCAAGGCTCAGAAGAGCCCACAAACTCAGGTCTTAACCCCAGTGTGCTGAAAGTGTCAAAACATGTTTTTCAGCAGAAATAAACATGTTTCTGCAAGTTTGGTCAACCCCATGTAAGTTATGGGTCAGTAACAGCTCACTTTTCAAAACGTGTTTTTCAGCCCGAAATAAACGCGTTTTTTCAGACAGCTGTATCCCTATGTAACTGCAAGGCTCAGAAGAACCCACACACTCAGGTCTTAACCCCAGTGTGCTGAAAGTGTCAAAACATGTTTTTCAGCAGAAATAAACATGTTTCTGCAAGTTTGGTCAACCCCATGTAAGTTATGGGTCAGTAACAGCACACTTTTCAAAACGTGTTTTTCAGCCCGAAATAAACGCGTTTTTTCAGACAGCTGTATCCCTATGTGACTGCAAGGCTCAGAAGAGCCCACACACTCAGGTCTTAACCCCAGTGTGCTGAAAGTGTCAAAACATGTTTTTCAGCAGAAATAAACATGTTTCTGCAAGTTTGGTCAACCCCATGTAACTTATGGGTCAGTAACAGCTCACTTTTCAAAACGTGTTTTTCAGCCCGAAATAAACGCGTTTTTTCAGACAGCTGTATCCCTATGTAACTGCAAGGCTCAGAAGAGCCCACACACTCAGGTCTTAACCCCAGTGTGCTGAAACTGTCAAAACATGTTTTTCAGCAGAAATAAACATGTTTCTGCAAGTTTGGTCAACCCCATGTAACTTATGGGGCAGTAACAGCTCACTTTTCAAAACGTGTTTTTCAGCCCGAAATAAACGCGTTTTTTCTGACATCTGTATCCCTATGTAACTGCAAGGCTCAGAAGAGCCCACACACTCAGGTCTTAACCCCAGTGTGCTGAAAGTGTCAAATCATGTTTTTCAGCAGAAATAAACATGTTTCTGCAAGTTTGGTCAACCCCATGTAAGTTATGGGTCAGTAACAGCTCACTTTTCAAAACGTGTTTTTCAGCCCGAAATAAACGCGTTTTTTCTGACATCTGTATCCCTATGTAACTGCAAGGCTCAGAAGAGCCCACACACTCAGGTCTTAACCCCACTGTGCAGAAAGTGTCAAAACATGTTTTTCAGCAGAAATAAACATGTTTCTGCAAGTTTGGTCAACCCCATGTAACTTATGGGGCAGTAACAGCTCACTTTTCAAAACGTGTTTTTCAGCCCGAAATAAACACGTTTTTTCAGACAGCTGTATCCCTATGTAACTGCAAGGCTCAGAAGAGCCCACACACTCAGGTCTTAACCCCAGTGTGCTGAAAGTGTCAAAACATGTTTTTCAGCAGAAATAAACATGTTTCTGCAAGTTTGGTCAACCCCATTTAACTTATGGGGCAGTAACAGCTCACTTTTCAAAACGTGTTTTTCAGCCCGAAATAAACGCGTTTTTTCAGACAGCTGTATCCCTATGTAACTGCAAGGCTCAGAAGAGCCCACAAACTCAGGTCTTAACCCCAGTGTGCTGAAAGTGTCAAAACATGTTTTTCAGCAGAAATAAACATGTTTCTGCAAGTTTGGTCAACCCCATGTAAGTTATGGGTCAGTAACAGCTCACTTTTCAAAACGTGTTTTTCAGCCCGAAATAAACGCGTTTTTTCAGACAGCTGTATCCCTATGTAACTGCAAGGCTCAGAAGAACCCACACACTCAGGTCTTAACCCCAGTGTGCTGAGAGTGTCAAAACATGTTTTTTAGCAGAAATAAACATGTTTCTGCAAGTTTGGTCAACCCCATGTAACTTATGGGGCAGTAACAGCTCACTTTTCAAAACGTGTTTTTCAGCCCGAAATAAACGCGTTTTTTCAGAAAGCTGTATCCCTATGTAACTGCAAGGCTCAGAAGAGCCCACACACTCAGGTCTTAACCCCAGTGTGCTGAAAGTGTCAAAACATGTTTTTCAGCAGAAATAAACATGTTTCTGCAAGTTTGGTCAACCCCATGTAAGTTATGGGTCAGTAACAGCTCACTTTTCAAAACGTGTTTTTCAGCCCGAAATAAACGCGTTTTTTCAGACAGCTGTATCCCTATGTGACTGCAAGGCTCAGAAGAGCCCACACACTCAGGTCTTAACCCCAGTGTGCTGAAAGTGTCAAAACATGTTTTTCAGCAGAAATAAACATGTTTCTGCAAGTTTGGTCACCCCATGTAAGTTATGGGTCAGTAACAGCTCACTTTTCAAAACGTGTTTTTCAGCCCGAAATAAACGCGTTTTTTCAGACAGCTGTATCCCTATGTAACTGCAAGGCTCAGAAGAGCCCACACACTCAGGTCTTAACCCCAGTGTGCTGAAAGTGTCAAAACGTGTTTTTCAGCAGAAATAAACATGTTTCTGCAAGTTTGGTCAACCCCATGTAACTTATGGGGCAGTAACAGCTCACTTTTCAAAACATGTTTTTCAGCCCGAAATAAACGCGTTTTTTCTGACAGCTGTATCCCTATGTAACTGCAAGGCTCAGAAGAGCCCACACACTCAGGTCTTAACCCCAGTGTGCTGAGAGTGTCAAAACATGTTTTTCAGCAGAAATAAACATGTTTCTGCAAGATTGGTCAACCCCATGTAACTTATGGGTCAGTAACAGCTCACTTTTCAAAACGTGTTTTTCAGCCCGAAATAAACGCGTTTTTTCAGACAGCTGTATCCCTATGTAACTGCAAGGCTCAGAAGAGCCCACACACTCAGGTCTTAACCCCAGTGTGCTGAAACTGTCAAAACATGTTTTTCAGCAGAAATAAACATGTTTCTGCAAGTTTGGTCAACCCCATGTAACTTATGGGGCAGTAACAGCTCACTTTTCAAAACGTGTTTTTCAGCCCGAAATAAACGCGTTTTTTCTGACATCTGTATCCCTATGTAACTGCAAGGCTCAGAAGAGCCCACACACTCAGGTCTTAACCCCAGTGTGCTGAAAGTGTCAAATCATGTTTTTCAGCAGAAATAAACATGTTTCTGCAAGTTTGGTCAACCCCATGTAAGTTATGGGTCAGTAACAGCTCACTTTTCAAAACGTGTTTTTCAGCCCGAAATAAACGCGTTTTTTCTGACATCTGTATCCCTATGTAACTGCAAGGCTCAGAAGAGCCCACACACTCAGGTCTTAACCCCACTGTGCAGAAAGTGTCAAAACATGTTTTTCAGCAGAAATAAACATGTTTCTGCAAGTTTGGTCAACCCCACGTAAGTTATGGGGCAGTAACAGCTCACTTTTCAAAACGTGTTTTTCAGCCCGAAATAAACGCGTTTTTTCTGACAGCTTTATCCCTATGTAACTGCAAGGCTCAGAAGAGCCCACACACTCAGGTCTTAACCCCAGTGTGCTGACAGTGTCAAAACATGTTTTTCAGCAGAAATAAACATGTTTCTGCAAGTTTGGTCAACCCCATGTAACTTATGGGGCAGTAACAGCTCACTTTTCAAAACGTGTTTTTCAGCCCGAAATAAACGCGTTTTTTCTGACAGCTGTATCCCTATGTAACTGCAAGGCTCAGAAGAGCCCACAAACTCAGGTCTTAACCCCAGTGTGCTGAAAGTGTCAAAACATGTTTTTCAGCAGAAATAAACATGTTTCTGCAAGTTTGGTCAACCCCATGTAAGTTATGGGTCAGTAACAGCTCACTTTTCAAAACGTGTTTTTCAGCCCGAAATAAACGCGTTTTTTCAGACAGCTGTATCCCTATGTAACTGCAAGGCTCAGAAGAGCCCACACACTCAGGTCTTAACCCCAGTGTGCTGAAAGTGTCAAAACATGTTTTTCAGCAGAAATAAACATGTTTCTGCAAGTTTGGTCAACCCCATGTAAGTTATGGGTCAGTAACAGCTCACTTTTCAAAACGTGTTTTTGAGCCCGAAATAAACGCGTTTTTTCAGACAGCTGTATCCCTATGTAACTGCAAGGCTCAGAAGAGCCCAAACACTCAGGTCTTAACCCCAGTGTGCTGAAAGTGTCAAAACATGTTTTTCAGCAGAAATAAACATGTTTCTGCAAGTTTGGTCACCCCATGTAAGTTATGGGTCAGTAACAGCTCACTTTTCAAAACGTGTTTTTCAGCCCGAAATAAACGCGTTTTTTCAGAAAGCTGTATCCCTATGTAACTGCAAGGCTCAGAAGAGCCCACACACTCAGGTCTTAACCCCAGTGTGCTGAAAGTGTCAAAACATGTTTTTCAGCAGAAATAAACATGTTTCTGCAAGTTTGGTCAACCCCATGTAAGTTATGGGTCAGTAACAGCTCACTTTTCAAAACGTGTTTTTCAGCCCGAAATAAACGCGTTTTTTCAGACAGCTGTATCCCTATGTAACTGCAAGGCTCAGAAGAGCCCAAACACTCAGGTCTTAACCCCAGTGTGCTGAAAGTGTCAAAACATGTTTTTCAGCAGAAATAAACATGTTTCTGCAAGTTTGGTCAACCCCATGTAAGTTATGGGGTAGTAACAGCACACTTTTCAAAACGTGTTTTTCAGCCCAAAATAAACGCGTTTTTTCAGACAGCTGTATCCCTATGTAACTGCAAGGCTCAGAAGAGCCCACACACTCAGGTCTTAACCCCAGTGTGCTGAAAGTGTCAAAACATGTTTTTCAGCAGAAATAAACATGTTTCTGCAAGTTTGGTCAACCCCATGTAACTTATGGGGCAGTAACAGCTCACTTTTCAAAACGTGTTTTTCAGCCCGAAATAAACGCGTTTTTTCAGACAGCTGTATCCCTATGTAACTGCAAGGCTCAGAAGAGCCCACACACTCAGGTCTTAACCCCAGTGTGCTGACAGTGTCAAAACATGTTTTTCAGCAGAAATAAACATGTTTCTGCAAGTTTGGTCAACCCCATGTAACTTATGGGGCAGTAACAGCTCACTTTTCAAAACGTGTTTTTCAGCCCGAAATAAACGCGTTTTTTCTGACAGCTGTATCCCTATGTAACTGCAAGGCTCAGAAGAGCCCACACACTCAGGTCTTAACCCCAGTGTGCTGAGAGTGTCAAAACATGTTTTTTAGCAGAAATAAACATGTTTCTGCAAGTTTGGTCAACCCCATGTAAGTTATGGGTCAGTAACAGCTCACTTTTCAAAACGTGTTTTTCAGCCCGAAATAAACGCGTTTTTTCTGACATCTGTATCCCTATGTAACTGCAAGGCTCAGAAGAGCCCACACACTCAGGTCTTAACCCCACTGTGCAGAAAGTGTCAAAACATGTTTTTCAGCAGAAATAAACATTTTTCTGCAAGTTTGGTCAACCCCATGTAACTTATGGGGCAGTAACAGCTCACTTTTCAAAACGTGTTTTTCAGCCCGAAATAAACACGTTTTTTCAGACAGCTGTATCCCTATGTAACTGCAAGGCTCAGAAGAGCCCACACACTCAGGTCTTAACCCCAGTGTGCTGAAAGTGTCAAAACATGTTTTTCAGCAGAAATAAACATGTTTCTGCAAGTTTGGTCAACCCCATGTAACTTATGGGGCAGTAACAGCTCACTTTTCAAAACGTGTTTTTCACCCCGAAATAAACGCGTTTTTTCAGACAGCTGTATCCCTATGTAACTGCAAGGCTCAGAAGAGCCCACAAACTCAGGTCTTAACCCCAGTGTGCTGAAAGTGTCAAAACATGTTTTTCAGCAGAAATAAACATGTTTCTGCAAGTTTGGTCAACCCCATGTAAGTTATGGGTCAGTAACAGCTCACTTTTCAAAACGTGTTTTTCAGCCCGAAATAAACGCGTTTTTTCAGACAGCTGTATCCCTATGTAACTGCAAGGCTCAGAAGAGCCCACACACTCAGGTCTTAACCCCAGTGTGCTGAAAGTGTCAAAACATGTTTTTCAGCAGAAATAAACATGTTTCTGCAAGTTTGGTCAACCCCATGTAAGGTATGGGGTAGTAACAGCACACCTTTCAAAACGTGTTTTTCAGCCCGAAATAAACGCGTTTTTTCAGACAGCTGTATCCCTATGTAACTGCAAGGCTCAGAAGAGCCCACACACTCAGGTCTTAACCCCAGTGTGCTGAAAGTGTCAAAACATGTTTTTCAGCAGAAATAAACATGTTTCTGCAAGTTTGGTCAACCCCATGTAAGTTATGGGTCAGTAACAGCTCACTTTTCAAATCGTGTTTTTCAGCCCGAAATAAACGCGTTTTTTCAGACAGCTGTATCCCTATGTAACTGCAAGGCTCAGAAGAACCCACACACTCAGGTCTTAACCCCAGTGTGCTGAAAGTGTCAAAACATTTTTTTCAGCAGAAATAAACATGTTTCTGCAAGTTTGGTCAACCCCATGTAAGTTATGGGGCAGTAACAGCTCACTTTTCAAAACGTGTTTTTCAGCCCGAAATAAACGCGTTTTTTCTGACAGCTGTATCCCTATGTAACTGCAAGGCTCAGAAGAGCCCACACACTCAGGTCTTAACCCCAGTGTGCTGAGAGTGTCAAAACATGTTTTTTAGCAGAAATAAACATGTTTCTGCAAGTTTGGTCAACCCCATGTAACTTATGGGGCAGTAACAGCTCACTTTTCAAAACGTGTTTTTCAGCCCGAAATAAACGCGTTTTTTCAGAAAGCTGTATCCCTATGTAACAGCAAGGCTCAGAAGAGCCCACACACTCAGGTCTTAACCCCAGTGTGCTGAAAGTGTCAAAACATGTTTTTCAGCAGAAATAAACATTTTTCTGCAAGTTTGGTCAACCCCATGTAAGTTATGGGTCAGTAACAGCTCACTTTTCAAAACGTGTTTTTGAGCCCGAAATAAACGCGTTTTTTCAGACAGCTGTATCCCTATGTAACTGCAAGGCTCAGAAGAGCCCAAACACTCAGGTCTTAACCCCAGTGTGCTGAAAGTGTCAAAACATGTTTTTCAGCAGAAATAAACATGTTTCTGCAAGTTTGGTCACCCCATGTAAGTTATGGGTCAGTAACAGCTCACTTTTCAAAACGTGTTTTTCAGCCCGAAATAAACGCGTTTTTTCAGACAGCTGTATCCCTATGTAACTGCAAGGCTCAGAAGAGCCCACACACTCAGGTCTTAACCCCAGTGTGCTGAAAGTGTCAAAACATGTTTTTCAGCAGAAATAAACATGTTTCTGCAAGTTTGGTCAACCCCATGTAACTTATGGGGCAGTAACAGCTCACTTTTCAAAACGTGTTTTTCAGCCCGAAATAAACGCGTTTTTTCTGACAGCTGTATCCCTATGTAACTGCAAGGCTCAGAAGAGCCCACTCACTCAGGTCTTAACCCCAGTGTGCTGAGAGTGTCAAAACATGTTTTTTAGCAGAAATAAACGTTTCTGCAAGTTTGGTCAACCCCATGTAACTTATGGGTCAGTAACAGCTCACTTTTCAAAACGTGTTTTTCAGCCCGAAATAAACGCGTTTTTTCAGAAAGCTGTATCCCTATGTAACTGCAAGGCTCAGAAGAGCCCACACACTCAGGTCTTAACCCCAGTGTGCTGAAAGTGTCAAAACATGTTTTTCAGCAGAAATAAACATGTTTCTGCAAGTTTGGTCAACCCCATGTAAGTTATGGGTCAGTAACAGCTCACTTTTCAAAACGTGTTTTTCAGCCCGAAATAAACGCGTTTTTTCAGACAGCTGTATCCCTATGTAACTGCAAGGCTCAGAAGAGCCCAAACACTCAGGTCTTAACCCCAGTGTGCTGAAAGTGTCAAAACATGTTTTTCAGCAGAAATAAACATGTTTCTGCAAGTTTGGTCAACCCCATGTAAGTTATGGGGTAGTAACAGCACACTTTTCAAAACGTGTTTTTCAGCCCAAAATAAACGCGTTTTTTCAGACAGCTGTATCCCTATGTAACTGCAAGGCTCAGAAGAGCCCACACACTCAGGTCTTAACCCCAGTGTGCTGAAAGTGTCAAAACATGTTTTTCAGCAGAAATAAACATGTTTCTGCAAGTTTGGTCAACCCCATGTAAGTTATGGGTCAGTAACAGCTCACTTTTCAAAACGTGTTTTTCAGCCCGAAATAAACGCGTTTTTTCAGACAGCTGTATCCCTATGTGACTGCAAGGCTCAGAAGAGCCCACACACTCAGGTCTTAACCCCAGTGTGCTGAAAGTGTCAAAACATGTTTTTCAGCAGAAATAAACATGTTTCTGCAAGTTTGGTCACCCCATGTAAGTTATGGGTCAGTAACAGCTCACTTTTCAAAACGTGTTTTTCAGCCCGAAATAAACGCGTTTTTTCAGACAGCTGTATCCCTATGTAACTGCAAGGCTCAGAAGAGCCCACACACTCAGGTCTTAACCCCAGTGTGCTGAAAGTGTCAAAACGTGTTTTTCAGCAGAAATAAACATGTTTCTGCAAGTTTGGTCAACCCCATGTAACTTATGGGGCAGTAACAGCTCACTTTTCAAAACGTGTTTTTCAGCCCGAAATAAACGCGTTTTTTCTGACAGCTGTATCCCTATGTAACTGCAAGGCTCAGAAGAGCCCACACACTCAGGTCTTAACCCCAGTGTGCTGAGAGTGTCAAAACATGTTTTTCAGCAGAAATAAACATGTTTCTGCAAGTTTGGTCATCCCCATGTAAGTTATGGGTCAGTAACAGCTCACTTTTCAAAACGTGTTTTTCAGCCCGAAATAAACGCGTTTTTTCAGAAAGCTGTATCCCTATATAACTGCAAGGCTCAGAAGAGCCCACACACTCAGGTCTTAACCCCAGTGTGCTGAAAGTGTCAAAACATGTTTTTCAGCAGAAATAAACATGTTTCTGCAAGTTTGGTCAACCCCATGTAAGTTATGGGTCAGTAACAGCTCACTTTTCAAAACGTGTTTTTCAGCCCGAAATAAACGCGTTTTTTCAGACAGCTGTATCCCTATGTAACTGCAAGGCTCAGAAGAGCCCAAACACTCAGGTCTTAACCCCAGTGTGCTGAAAGTGTCAAAACATGTTTTTCAGCAGAAATAAACATGTTTCTGCAAGTTTGGTCAACCCCATGTAAGTTATGGGGTAGTAACAGCACACTTTTCAAAACGTGTTTTTCAGCCCAAAATAAACGCGTTTTTTCAGACAGCTGTATCCCTATGTAACTGCAAGGCTCAGAAGAGCCCACACACTCAGGTCTTAACCCCAGTGTGCTGAAAGTGTCAAAACATGTTTTTCAGCAGAAATAAACATGTTTCTGCAAGTTTGGTCAACCCCATGTAACTTATGGGGCAGTAACAGCTCACTTTTCAAAACGTGTTTTTCAGCCCGAAATAAACGCGTTTTTTCAGAAAGCTGTATCCCTATGTAACTGCAAGGCTCAGAAGAGCCCACACACTCAGGTCTTAACCCCAGTGTGCTGAAAGTGTCAAAACATGTTTTTCAGCAGAAATAAACATGTTTCTGCAAGTTTGGTCAACCCCATGTAAGTTATGGGTCAGTAACAGCTCACTTTTCAAAACGTGTTTTTCAGCCCGAAATAAACGCGTTTTTTCAGACAGCTGTATCCCTATGTAACTGCAAGGCTCAGAAGAGCCCACACTCTCAGGTCTTAACCCCAGTGTGCTGAAAGTGTCAAAACATGTTTTTCAGCAGAAATAAACATGTTTCTGCAAGTTTGGTCAACCCCATGTAAGTTATGGGTCAGTAACAGCTCACTTTTCAAAACGTGTTTTTCAGCCCGAAATAAACGCGTTTTTTCAGACAGCTGTATCCCTATGTAACTGCAAGGCTCAGAAGAGCCCACACACTCAGGTCTTAACCCCAGTGTGCTGACAGTGTCAAAACATGTTTTTCAGCAGAAATAAACATGTTTCTGCAAGTTTGGTCAACCCCATGTAACTTATGGGGCAGTAACAGCTCACTTTTCAAAACGTGTTTTTCAGCCCGAAATAAACGCGTTTTTTCTGACAGCTGTATCCCTATGTAACTGCAAGGCTCAGAAGAGCCCACACACTCAGGTCTTAACCCCAGTGTGCTGAGAGTGTCAAAACATGTTTTTTAGCAGAAATAAACATGTTTCTGCAAGTTTGGTCAACCCCATGTAAGTTATGGGTCAGTAACAGCTCACTTTTCAAAACGTGTTTTTCAGCCCGAAATAAACGCGTTTTTTCTGACATCTGTATCCCTATGTAACTGCAAGGCTCAGAAGAGCCCACACACTCAGGTCTTAACCCCACTGTGCAGAAAGTGTCAAAACATGTTTTTCAGCAGAAATAAACATTTTTCTGCAAGTTTGGTCAACCCCATGTAACTTATGGGGCAGTAACAGCTCACTTTTCAAAACGTGTTTTTCAGCCCGAAATAAACACGTTTTTTCAGACAGCTGTATCCCTATGTAACTGCAAGGCTCAGAAGAGCCCACACACTCAGGTCTTAACCCCAGTGTGCTGAAAGTGTCAAAACATGTTTTTCAGCAGAAATAAACATGTTTCTGCAAGTTTGGTCAACCCCATGTAACTTATGGGGCAGTAACAGCTCACTTTTCAAAACGTGTTTTTCAGCCCGAAATAAACGCGTTTTTTCAGACAGCTGTATCCCTATGTAACTGCAAGGCTCAGAAGAGCCCACAAACTCAGGTCTTAACCCCAGTGTGCTGAAAGTGTCAAAACATGTTTTTCAGCAGAAATAAACATGTTTTCTGCAAGTTTGGTCAACCCCATGTAAGTTATGGGTCAGTAACAGCTCACTTTTCAAAACGTGTTTTTCAGCCCGAAATAAACGCGGTTTTTTCAGACAGCTGTATCCCTATGTAACTGCAAGGCTCAGAAGAGGCCCACACACTCAGGTCTTAACCCAGTGTGCTGAAAGTGTCAAAACATGTTTTTCAGCAGAAATAAACATGTTTCTGCAAGTTTGGTCAACCCATGTAAGGTATGGGGTAGTAACAGCACACCTTTCAAAACGTGTTTTTCAGCCCGAAATAAACGCGTTTTTTCTGACAGCTGTATCCCTATGTAACTGCAAGGCTCAGAAGAGCCCACACACTCAGGTCTTAACCCAGTGTGCTGAGAGTGTCAAAACATGTTTTTTAGCAGAAATAAACATGTTTCTGCAAGTTTGGTCAACCCCATGTAAGTTATGGGTCAGTAACAGCTCACTTTTCAAAACGTGTTTTTCAGCCCGAAATAAACGCGTTTTTTCTGACATCTGTATCCCTATGTAACTGCAAGGCTCAGAAGAGCCCACACACTCAGGTCTTAACCCCACTGTGCAGAAAGTGTCAAAACATGTTTTTCAGCAGAAATAAACATTTTTCTGCAAGTTTGGTTCAACCCATGTAACTTATGGGGCAGTAACAGCTCACTTTTCAAAACGTGTTTTTCAGCCCGAAATAAACACGTTTTTTTCAGACAGCTGTATCCCTATGTAACTGCAAGGCTCAGAAGAGCCCACACACTCAGGTCTTAACCCCAGTGTGCTGAAAGTGTCAAAACATGTTTTTCAGCAGAAATAAACATGTTTCTGCAAGTTTGGTCAACCCCATGTAACTTATGGGGCAAGTAACAGCTCACTTTTCAAAACGTGTTTTTCACCCGAAATAAACGCGTTTTTCAGACAGCTGTATCCCTATGTAACTGCAAGGCTCAGAAGAGCCCACAAACTCAGGTCTTAACCCCAGTGTGCTGAAAGTGTCAAAACATGTTTTTCAGCAGAAATAAACATGTTTCTGCAAGTTTGGTCAACCCCATGTAAGTTATGGGTCAGTAACAGCTCACTTTTCAAAACGTGTTTTTCAGCCCGAAATAAACGCGTTTTTTCAGACAGCTGTATCCCTATGTAACTGCAAGGCTCAGAAGAGCCCACACACTCAGGTCTTAACCCCAGTGTGCTGAAAGTGTCAAAACATGTTTTTCAGCAGAAATAAACATGTTCTGCAAGTTTGGTCAACCCCATGTAAGGTATGGGGTAGTAACAGCACACCTTTCAAAACGTGTTTTTCAGCCCGAAATAAACGCGTTTTTTCAGACAGCTGTATCCCTATGTAACTGCAAGGCTCAGAAGAGCCCACACACTCAGGTCTTAACCCCCAGTGTGCTGAAAGTGTCAAAACATGTTTTTCAGCAGAAATAAACATGTTCTGCAAGTTTGGTCAACCCCATGTAAGTTATGGGTCAGTAACAGCTCACTTTTCAAATCGTGTTTTTCAGCCCAGAAATAAACGCGTTTTTTCAGACAGCTGTATCCCTATGTAACTGCAAGGCTCAGAAGAACCCACACACTCAGGTCTTAACCCCAGTGTGCTGAAAGTGTCAAAACATTTTTTTCAGCAGAAATAAACATGTTTCTGCAAGTTTGGTCAACCCCATGTAAGTTATGGGGCAGTAACAGCTCACTTTTCAAAACGTGTTTTCAGCCCGAAATAAACGCGTTTTTTCTGACAGCTGTATCCCTATGTAACTGCAAGGCTCAGAAGAGCCCACACACTCAGGTCTTAACCCCAGTGTGCTGAGAGTGTCAAAACATGTTTTTTAGCAGAAATAAACATGTTTCTGCAAGTTTGGTCAACCCCATGTACTTATGGGGCAGTAACAGCTCACTTTTCAAAACGTGTTTTTCAGCCCGAAATAAACGCGTTTTTCAGAAAGCTGTATCCCTATGTAACAGCAAGGCTCAGAAGAGCCCACACACTCAGGTCTTAACCCCAGTGTGCTGAAAGTGTCAAAACATGTTTTTCAGCAGAAATAAACATTTTTCTGCAAGTTTGGTCAACCCCATGTAAGTTATGGGTCAGTAACAGCTCACTTTTCAAAACGTGTTTTTGAGCCCGAAATAAACGCGTTTTTTCAGGACAGCTGTATCCCTATGTAACTGCAAGGCTCAGAAGAGCCCAAACACTCAGGTCTTAACCCCAGTGTGCTGAAAGTGTCAAAACATGTTTTTCAGCAGAAATAAACATGTTTCTGCAAGTTTGGTCACCCCATGTAAGTTATGGGTCAGTAACAGCTCACTTTTCAAAACGTGTTTTTCAGCCCGAAATAAACGCGTTTTTTCAGACAGCTGTATCCCTATGTAACTGCAAGGCTCAGAAGAGCCCACACACTCAGGTCTTAACCCCAGTGTGCTGAAAGTGTCAAAACATGTTTTTCAGCAGAAATAAACATGTTTCTGCAAGTTTGGTCAACCCCATGTAACTTAGGGGGCAGTAACAGCTCACTTTTCAAAACGTGTTTTTCAGCCCGAAATAAACGCGTTTTTTCTGACAGCTGTATCCCTATGTAACTGCAAGGCTCAGAAGAGCCCACTCACTCAGGTCTTAACCCCAGTGTGCTGAGAGTGTCAAAACATGTTTTTTAGCAGAAATAAACGTTTCTGCAAGTTTGGTCAACCCCATGTAACTTATGGGTCAGTAACAGCTCACTTTTCAAAACGTGTTTTTCAGCCCGAAATAAACGCGTTTTTTCAGAAAGCTGTATCCCTATGTAACTGCAAGGCTCAGAAGAGCCCACACACTCAGGTCTTAACCCCAGTTTGCTGAAAGTGTCAAAACATGTTTTTCAGCAGAAATAAACATGTTTCTGCAAGTTTGGTCAACCCCATGTAAGTTATGGGTCAGTAACAGCTCACTTTTCAAAACGTGTTTTTCAGCCCGAAATAAACGCGTTTTTTCAGACAGCTGTATCCCTATGTAACTGCAAGGCTCAGAAGAGCCCAAACACTCAGGTCTTAACCCCAGTGTGCTGAAAGTGTCAAAACATGTTTTTCAGCAGAAATAAACATGTTTCTGCAAGTTTGTCAACCCCATGTAAGTTATGGGGTAGTAACAGCACACTTTTCAAACGTGTTTTTCAGCCCAAAATAAACGCGTTTTTTCAGACAGCTGTATCCCTATGTAACTGCAAGGCTCAGAAGAGCCCCACACACTCAGGTCTTAACCCCAGTGTGCTGAAAGTGTCAAAACATGTTTTTCAGCAGAAATAAACATGTTTCTGCAAGTTTGGTCAACCCCATGTAAGTTATGTGTCAGTAACAGCTCACTTTTCAAAACGTGTTTTTCAGCCCGAAATAAACGCGTTTTTTCAGACAGCTGTATCCCTATGTGACTGCAAGGCTCAGAAGAGCCCACACACTCAGGTCTTAACCCCAGTGTGCTGAAAGTGTCAAAACATGTTTTTCAGCAGAAATAAACATGTTTCTGCAAGTTTGGTCACCCCATGTAAGTTATGGGTCAGTAACAGCTCACTTTTCAAAACGTGTTTTTCAGCCCGAAATAAACGCGTTTTTCAGACAGCTGTATCCCTATGTAACTGCAAGGCTCAGAAGAGCCCACACACTCAGGTCTTAACCCAGTGTGCTGAAAGTGTCAAACGTGTTTTTCAGCAGAAATAAACATGTTTCTGCAAGTTTGGTCAACCCCATGTAACTTATGGGGCAGTAACAGCTCACTTTTCAAAACGTGTTTTTCAGCCCGAAATAAACGCGTTTTTTCTGACAGCTGTATCCCTATGTAACTGCAAGGCTCAGAAGAGCCCACACACTCAGGTCTTAACCCCAGTGTGCTGAGAGTGTCAAAACATGTTTTTCAGCAGAAATAAACATGTTTCTGCAAGTTTGGTCATCCCCATGTAAGTTATGGGTCAGTAACAGCTCACTTTTCAAAACGTGTTTTTCAGCCCGAAATAAACGCGTTTTTCAGAAAGCTGTATCCCTATATAACTGCAAGGCTCAGAAGAGCCCACACACTCAGGTCTTAACCCCAGTGTGCTGAAAGTGTCAAAACATGTTTTTCAGCAGAAATAAACATGTTTCTGCAAGTTTGGTCAACCCCATGTAAGTTATGGGTCAGTAACAGCTCACTTTTCAAAACGTGTTTTTCAGCCCGAAATAAACGCGTTTTTTCAGACAGCTGTATCCCTATGTAACTGCAAGGCTCAGAAGAGCCCAAACACTCAGGTCTTAACCCCAGTGTGCTGAAAGTGTCAAAACATGTTTTTCAGCAGAAATAAACATGTTTCTGCAAGTTTGGTCAACCCCATGTAAGTTATGGGGTAGTAACAGCACACTTTTCAAAACGTGTTTTTCAGCCAAAATAAACGCGTTTTTTCAGACAGCTGTATCCCTATGTAACTGCAAGGCTCAGAAGAGCCCACACACTCAGGTCTTAACCCCAGTGTGCTGAAAGTGTCAAAACATGTTTTTCAGCAGAAATAAACATGTTTCTGCAAGTTTGGTCAACCCCATGTAACTTATGGGGCAGTAACAGCTCACTTTTCAAAACGTGTTTTTCAGCCCGAAATAAACGCGTTTTTTCAGAAAGCTGTATCCCTATGTAACTGCAAGGCTCAGAAGAGCCCACACACTCAGGTCTTAACCCCAGTGTGCTGAAAGTGTCAAAACATGTTTTTCAGCAGAAATAAACATGTTTCTGCAAGTTTGGTCAACCCCATGTAAGTTATGGGTCAGTAACAGCTCACTTTCAAAACGTGTTTTTCAGCCCGAAATAAACGCGTTTTTTCAGACAGCTGTATCCCTATGTAACTGCAAGGCTCAGAAGAGCCCACACTCTCAGGTCTTAACCCCAGTGTGCTGAAAGTGTCAAAACATGTTTTTCAGCAGAAATAAACATGTTTCTGCAAGTTTGGTCAACCCCATGTAAGTTATGGGTCAGTAACAGCTCACTTTTCAAAACGTGTTTTTCAGCCCGAAATAAACGCGTTTTTTCAGACAGCTGTATCCCTATGTAACTGCAAGGCTCAGAAGAGCCACACACTCAGGTCTTAACCCCAGTGTGCTGACAGTGTCAAAACATGTTTTTCAGCAGAAATAAACATGTTTCTGCAAGTTTGGTCAACCCCATGTAACTTATGGGGCAGTAACAGCTCACTTTTCAAAACGTGTTTTTCAGCCCGAAATAAACGCGTTTTTTCTGACAGCTGTATCCCTATGTAACTGCAAGGCTCAGAAGAGCCCACACACTCAGGTCTTAACCCCAGTGTGCTGAGAGTGTCAAAACATGTTTTTTAGCAGAAATAAACATGTTTCTGCAAGTTTGGTCAACCCCATGTAAGTTATGGGTCAGTAACAGCTCACTTTTCAAAACGTGTTTTTCAGCCCGAAATAAACGCGTTTTTTCTGACATCTGTATCCCTATGTAACTGCAAGGCTCAGAAGAGCCCACACACTCAGGTCTTAACCCCACTGTGCAGAAAGTGTCAAAACATGTTTTTCAGCAGAAATAAACATTTTTCTGCAAGTTTGGTCAACCCCATGTAACTTATGGGCAGTAACAGCTCACTTTTCAAAACGTGTTTTTCAGCCCGAAATAAACACGTTTTTTCAGACAGCTGTATCCCTATGTAACTGCAAGGCTCAGAAGAGCCCACACACTCAGGTCTTAACCCCAGTGTGCTGAAAGTGTCAAAACATGTTTTTCAGCAGAAATAAACATGTTTCTGCAAGTTTGGTCAACCCCATGTAACTTATGGGGCAGTAACAGCTCACTTTTCAAAACGTGTTTTTCAGCCCGAAATAAACGCGTTTTTTCAGACAGCTGTATCCCTATGTAACTGCAAGGCTCAGAAGAGCCCACAAACTCAGGTCTTAACCCCAGTGTGCTGAAAGTGTCAAAACATGTTTTTCAGCAGAAATAAACATGTTTCTGCAAGTTTGGTCAACCCCATGTAAGTTATGGGTCAGTAACAGCTCACTTTTCAAAACGTGTTTTTCAGCCCGAAATAAACGCGTTTTTTCAGACAGCTGTATCCCTATGTAACTGCAAGGCTCAGAAGAGCCCACACACTCAGGTCTTAACCCCAGTGTGCTGAAAGTGTCAAAACATGTTTTTCAGCAGAAATAAACATGTTTCTGCAAGTTTGGTCAACCCCATGTAAGGTATGGGGTAGTAACAGCACACCTTTCAAAACGTGTTTTTCAGCCCGAAATAAACGCGTTTTTTCAGACAGCTGTATCCCTATGTAACTGCAAGGCTCAGAAGAGCCCACACACTCAGGTCTTAACCCCAGTGTGCTGAAAGTGTCAAAACATGTTTTTCAGCAGAAATAAACATGTTTCTGCAAGTTTGGTCAACCCCATGTAAGTTATGGGTCAGTAACAGCTCACTTTTCAAATCGTGTTTTTCAGCCCGAAATAAACGCGTTTTTTCAGACAGCTGTATCCCTATGTAACTGCAAGGCTCAGAAGAACCCACACACTCAGGTCTTAACCCCAGTGTGCTGAAAGTGTCAAAACATTTTTTTCAGCAGAAATAAACATGTTTCTGCAAGTTTGGTCAACCCCATGTAAGTTATGGGGCAGTAACAGCTCACTTTTCAAAACGTGTTTTTCAGCCCGAAATAAACGCGTTTTTTCTGACAGCTGTATCCCTATGTAACTGCAAGGCTCAGAAGAGCCCACACACTCAGGTCTTAACCCCAGTGTGCTGAGAGTGTCAAAACATGTTTTTTAGCAGAAATAAACATGTTTCTGCAAGTTTGGTCAACCCCATGTAACTTATGGGGCAGTAACAGCTCACTTTTCAAAACGTGTTTTTCAGCCCGAAATAAACGCGTTTTTTCAGAAAGCTGTATCCCTATGTAACAGCAAGGCTCAGAAGAGCCCACACACTCAGGTCTTAACCCCAGTGTGCTGAAAGTGTCAAAACATGTTTTTCAGCAGAAATAAACATGTTTCTGCAAGTTTGGTCAACCCCATGTAAGTTATGGGTCAGTAACAGCTCACTTTTCAAAACGTGTTTTTGAGCCCGAAATAAACGCGTTTTTTCAGACAGCTGTATCCCTATGTAACTGCAAGGCTCAGAAGAGCCCAAACACTCAGGTCTTAACCCCAGTGTGCTGAAAGTGTCAAAACATGTTTTTCAGCAGAAATAAACATGTTTCTGCAAGTTTGGTCACCCCATGTAAGTTATGGGTCAGTAACAGCTCACTTTTCAAAACGTGTTTTTCAGCCCGAAATAAACGCGTTTTTTCAGAAAGCTGTATCCCTATGTAACTGCAAGGCTCAGAAGAGCCCACACACTCAGGTCTTAACCCCAGTGTGCTGAAAGTGTCAAAACATGTTTTTCAGCAGAAATAAACATGTTTCTGCAAGTTTGGTCAACCCCATGTAAGTTATGGGTCAGTAACAGCTCACTTTTCAAAACGTGTTTTTCAGCCCGAAATAAACGCGTTTTTTCAGACAGCTGTATCCCTATGTAACTGCAAGGCTCAGAAGAGCCCAAACACTCAGGTCTTAACCCCAGTGTGCTGAAAGTGTCAAAACATGTTTTTCAGCAGAAATAAACATGTTTCTGCAAGTTTGGTCAACCCCATGTAAGTTATGGGGTAGTAACAGCACACTTTTCAAAACGTGTTTTTCAGCCCAAAATAAACGCGTTTTTTCAGACAGCTGTATCCCTATGTAACTGCAAGGCTCAGAAGAGCCCACACACTCAGGTCTTAACCCCAGTGTGCTGAAAGTGTCAAAACATGTTTTTCAGCAGAAATAAACATGTTTCTGCAAGTTTGGTCAACCCCATGTAAGTTATGGGTCAGTAACAGCTCACTTTTCAAAACGTGTTTTTCAGCCCGAAATAAACGCGTTTTTTCAGACAGCTGTATCCCTATGTAACTGCAAGGCTCAGAAGAACCCACACACTCAGGTCTTAACCCCAGTGTGCTGAAAGTGTCAAAACATTTTTTTCAGCAGAAATAAACATGTTTCTGCAAGTTTGGTCAACCCCATGTAAGTTATGGGGCAGTAACAGCTCACTTTTCAAAACGTGTTTTTCAGCCCGAAATAAACGCGTTTTTTCTGACAGCTGTATCCCTATGTAACTGCAAGGCTCAGAAGAGCCCACACACTCAGGTCTTAACCCCAGTGTGCTGAGAGTGTCAAAACATGTTTTTTAGCAGAAATAAACATGTTTCTGCAAGTTTGGTCAACCCCATGTAACTTATGGGGCAGTAACAGCTCACTTTTCAAAACGTGTTTTTCAGCCCGAAATAAACGCGTTTTTTCAGAAAGCTGTATCCCTATGTAACAGCAAGGCTCAGAAGAGCCCACACACTCAGGTCTTAACCCCAGTGTGCTGAAAGTGTCAAAACATGTTTTTCAGCAGAAATAAACATGTTTCTGCAAGTTTGGTCAACCCCATGTAAGTTATGGGTCAGTAACAGCTCACTTTTCAAAACGTGTTTTTGAGCCCGAAATAAACGCGTTTTTTCAGACAGCTGTATCCCTATGTAACTGCAAGGCTCAGAAGAGCCCAAACACTCAGGTCTTAACCCCAGTGTGCTGAAAGTGTCAAAACATGTTTTTCAGCAGAAATAAACATGTTTCTGCAAGTTTGGTCACCCCATGTAAGTTATGGGTCAGTAACAGCTCACTTTTCAAAACGTGTTTTTCAGCCCGAAATAAACGCGTTTTTTCAGAAAGCTGTATCCCTATGTAACTGCAAGGCTCAGAAGAGCCCACACACTCAGGTCTTAACCCCAGTGTGCTGAAAGTGTCAAAACATGTTTTTCAGCAGAAATAAACATGTTTCTGCAAGTTTGGTCAACCCCATGTAAGTTATGGGTCAGTAACAGCTCACTTTTCAAAACGTGTTTTTCAGCCCGAAATAAACGCGTTTTTTCAGACAGCTGTATCCCTATGTAACTGCAAGGCTCAGAAGAGCCCAAACACTCAGGTCTTAACCCCAGTGTGCTGAAAGTGTCAAAACATGTTTTTCAGCAGAAATAAACATGTTTCTGCAAGTTTGGTCAACCCCATGTAAGTTATGGGGTAGTAACAGCACACTTTTCAAAACGTGTTTTTCAGCCCAAAATAAACGCGTTTTTTCAGACAGCTGTATCCCTATGTAACTGCAAGGCTCAGAAGAGCCCACACACTCAGGTCTTAACCCCAGTGTGCTGAAAGTGTCAAAACATGTTTTTCAGCAGAAATAAACATGTTTCTGCAAGTTTGGTCAACCCCATGTAACTTATGGGGCAGTAACAGCTCACTTTTCAAAACGTGTTTTTCAGCCCGAAATAAACGCGTTTTTTCAGAAAGCTGTATCCCTATGTAACTGCAAGGCTCAGAAGAGCCCACACACTCAGGTCTTAACCCCAGTGTGCTGAAAGTGTCAAAACATGTTTTTCAGCAGAAATAAACATGTTTCTGCAAGTTTGGTCAACCCCATGTAAGTTATGGGTCAGTAACAGCTCACTTTTCAAAACGTGTTTTTCAGCCCGAAATAAACGCGTTTTTTCAGACAGCTGTATCCCTATGTAACTGCAAGGCTCAGAAGAGCCCACACACTCAGGTCTTAACCCCAGTGTGCTGAAAGTGTCAAAACATGTTTTTCAGCAGAAATAAACATGTTTCTGCAAGTTTGGTCAACCCCATGTAAGGTATGGGGTAGTAACAGCACACCTTTCAAAACGTGTTTTTCAGCCCGAAATAAACGCGTTTTTTCAGACAGCTGTATCCCTATGTAACTGCAAGGCTCAGAAGAGCCCACACACTCAGGTCTTAACCCCAGTGTGCTGAAAGTGTCAAAACATGTTTTTCAGCAGAAATAAACATGTTTCTGCAAGTTTGGTCAACCCCATGTAAGTTATGGGTCAGTAACAGCTCACTTTTCAAATCGTGTTTTTCAGCCCGAAATAAACGCGTTTTTTCAGACAGCTGTATCCCTATGTAACTGCAAGGCTCAGAAGAACCCACACACTCAGGTCTTAACCCCAGTGTGCTGAAAGTGTCAAAACATTTTTTTCAGCAGAAATAAACATGTTTCTGCAAGTTTGGTCAACCCCATGTAAGTTATGGGGCAGTAACAGCTCACTTTTCAAAACGTGTTTTTCAGCCCGAAATAAACGCGTTTTTTCTGACAGCTGTATCCCTATGTAACTGCAAGGCTCAGAAGAGCCCACACACTCAGGTCTTAACCCCAGTGTGCTGAGAGTGTCAAAACATGTTTTTTAGCAGAAATAAACATGTTTCTGCAAGTTTGGTCAACCCCATGTAACTTATGGGGCAGTAACAGCTCACTTTTCAAAACGTGTTTTTCAGCCCGAAATAAACGCGTTTTTTCAGAAAGCTGTATCCCTATGTAACAGCAAGGCTCAGAAGAGCCCACACACTCAGGTCTTAACCCCAGTGTGCTGAAAGTGTCAAAACATGTTTTTCAGCAGAAATAAACATGTTTCTGCAAGTTTGGTCAACCCCATGTAAGTTATGGGTCAGTAACAGCTCACTTTTCAAAACGTGTTTTTGAGCCCGAAATAAACGCGTTTTTTCAGACAGCTGTATCCCTATGTAACTGCAAGGCTCAGAAGAGCCCAAACACTCAGGTCTTAACCCCAGTGTGCTGAAAGTGTCAAAACATGTTTTTCAGCAGAAATAAACATGTTTCTGCAAGTTTGGTCACCCCATGTAAGTTATGGGTCAGTAACAGCTCACTTTTCAAAACGTGTTTTTCAGCCCGAAATAAACGCGTTTTTTCAGAAAGCTGTATCCCTATGTAACTGCAAGGCTCAGAAGAGCCCACACACTCAGGTCTTAACCCCAGTGTGCTGAAAGTGTCAAAACATGTTTTTCAGCAGAAATAAACATGTTTCTGCAAGTTTGGTCAACCCCATGTAAGTTATGGGTCAGTAACAGCTCACTTTTCAAAACGTGTTTTTCAGCCCGAAATAAACGCGTTTTTTCAGACAGCTGTATCCCTATGTAACTGCAAGGCTCAGAAGAGCCCAAACACTCAGGTCTTAACCCCAGTGTGCTGAAAGTGTCAAAACATGTTTTTCAGCAGAAATAAACATGTTTCTGCAAGTTTGGTCAACCCCATGTAAGTTATGGGGTAGTAACAGCACACTTTTCAAAACGTGTTTTTCAGCCCAAAATAAACGCGTTTTTTCAGACAGCTGTATCCCTATGTAACTGCAAGGCTCAGAAGAGCCCACACACTCAGGTCTTAACCCCAGTGTGCTGAAAGTGTCAAAACATGTTTTTCAGCAGAAATAAACATGTTTCTGCAAGTTTGGTCAACCCCATGTAACTTATGGGGCAGTAACAGCTCACTTTTCAAAACGTGTTTTTCAGCCCGAAATAAACGCGTTTTTTCAGAAAGCTGTATCCCTATGTAACTGCAAGGCTCAGAAGAGCCCACACACTCAGGTCTTAACCCCAGTGTGCTGAAAGTGTCAAAACATGTTTTTCAGCAGAAATAAACATGTTTCTGCAAGTTTGGTCAACCCCATGTAAGGTATGGGGTAGTAACAGCACACCTTTCAAAACGTGTTTTTCAGCCCGAAATAAACGCGTTTTTTCAGACAGCTGTATCCCTATGTAACTGCAAGGCTCAGAAGAGCCCACACACTCAGGTCTTAACCCCAGTGTGCTGAAAGTGTCAAAACATGTTTTTCAGCAGAAATAAACATGTTTCTGCAAGTTTGGTCAACCCCATGTAAGTTATGGGTCAGTAACAGCTCACTTTTCAAAACGTGTTTTTCAGCCCGAAATAAACGCGTTTTTTCAGACAGCTGTATCCCTATGTAACTGCAAGGCTCAGAAGAACCCACACACTCAGGTCTTAACCCCAGTGTGCTGAAAGTGTCAAAACATTTTTTTCAGCAGAAATAAACATGTTTCTGCAAGTTTGGTCAACCCCATGTAAGTTATGGGGCAGTAACAGCTCACTTTTCAAAACGTGTTTTTCAGCCCGAAATAAACGCGTTTTTTCTGACAGCTGTATCCCTATGTAACTGCAAGGCTCAGAAGAGCCCACACACTCAGGTCTTAACCCCAGTGTGCTGAGAGTGTCAAAACATGTTTTTTAGCAGAAATAAACATGTTTCTGCAAGTTTGGTCAACCCCATGTAACTTATGGGGCAGTAACAGCTCACTTTTCAAAACGTGTTTTTCAGCCCGAAATAAACGCGTTTTTTCAGAAAGCTGTATCCCTATGTAACAGCAAGGCTCAGAAGAGCCCACACACTCAGGTCTTAACCCCAGTGTGCTGAAAGTGTCAAAACATGTTTTTCAGCAGAAATAAACATGTTTCTGCAAGTTTGGTCAACCCCATGTAAGTTATGGGTCAGTAACAGCTCACTTTTCAAAACGTGTTTTTGAGCCCGAAATAAACGCGTTTTTTCAGACAGCTGTATCCCTATGTAACTGCAAGGCTCAGAAGAGCCCAAACACTCAGGTCTTAACCCCAGTGTGCTGAAAGTGTCAAAACATGTTTTTCAGCAGAAATAAACATGTTTCTGCAAGTTTGGTCACCCCATGTAAGTTATGGGTCAGTAACAGCTCACTTTTCAAAACGTGTTTTTCAGCCCGAAATAAACGCGTTTTTTCAGAAAGCTGTATCCCTATGTAACTGCAAGGCTCAGAAGAGCCCACACACTCAGGTCTTAACCCCAGTGTGCTGAAAGTGTCAAAACATGTTTTTCAGCAGAAATAAACATGTTTCTGCAAGTTTGGTCAACCCCATGTAAGTTATGGGTCAGTAACAGCTCACTTTTCAAAACGTGTTTTTCAGCCCGAAATAAACGCGTTTTTTCAGACAGCTGTATCCCTATGTAACTGCAAGGCTCAGAAGAGCCCAAACACTCAGGTCTTAACCCCAGTGTGCTGAAAGTGTCAAAACATGTTTTTCAGCAGAAATAAACATGTTTCTGCAAGTTTGGTCAACCCCATGTAAGTTATGGGGTAGTAACAGCACACTTTTCAAAACGTGTTTTTCAGCCCAAAATAAACGCGTTTTTTCAGACAGCTGTATCCCTATGTAACTGCAAGGCTCAGAAGAGCCCACACACTCAGGTCTTAACCCCAGTGTGCTGAAAGTGTCAAAACATGTTTTTCAGCAGAAATAAACATGTTTCTGCAAGTTTGGTCAACCCCATGTAACTTATGGGGCAGTAACAGCTCACTTTTCAAAACGTGTTTTTCAGCCCGAAATAAACGCGTTTTTTCAGAAAGCTGTATCCCTATGTAACTGCAAGGCTCAGAAGAGCCCACACACTCAGGTCTTAACCCCAGTGTGCTGAAAGTGTCAAAACATGTTTTTCAGCAGAAATAAACATGTTTCTGCAAGTTTGGTCAACCCCATGTAAGTTATGGGTCAGTAACAGCTCACTTTTCAAAACGTGTTTTTCAGCCCGAAATAAACGCGTTTTTTCAGACAGCTGTATCCCTATGTAACTGCAAGGCTCAGAAGAGCCCACACTCTCAGGTCTTAACCCCAGTGTGCTGAAAGTGTCAAAACATGTTTTTCAGCAGAAATAAACATGTTTCTGCAAGTTTGGTCAACCCCATGTAACTTATGGGGCAGTAACAGCTCACTTTTCAAAACGTGTTTTTCAGCCCGAAATAAACGCGTTTTTTCTGACAGCTGTATCCCTATGTAACTGCAAGGCTCAGAAGAGCCCACACACTCAGGTCTTAACCCCAGTGTGCTGAGAGTGTCAAAACATGTTTTTTAGCAGAAATAAACATGTTTCTGCAAGTTTGGTCAACCCATGTAAGTTATGGGTCAGTAACAGCTCACTTTTCAAAACGTGTTTTTCAGCCCGAAATAAACGCGTTTTTTCTGACATCTGTATCCCTATGTAACTGCAAGGCTCAGAAGAGCCCACACACTCAGGTCTTAACCCCACTGTGCAGAAAGTGTCAAAACATGTTTTTCAGCAGAAATAAACATTTTTCTGCAAGTTTGGTCAACCCCATGTAACTTATGGGGCAGTAACAGCTCACTTTTCAAAACGTGTTTTTCAGCCCGAAATAAACACGTTTTTTCAGACAGCTGTATCCCTATGTAACTGCAAGGCTCAGAAGAGCCCACACACTCAGGTCTTAACCCCAGTGTGCTGAAAGTGTCAAAACATGTTTTTCAGCAGAAATAAACATGTTTCTGCAAGTTTGGTCAACCCCATGTAACTTATGGGGCAGTAACAGCTCACTTTTCAAAACGTATTTTTCAGCCCGAAATAAACGCGTTTTTTCAGACAGCTGTATCCCTATGTAACTGCAAGGCTCAGAAGAGCCCACAAACTCAGGTCTTAACCCCAGTGTGCTGAAAGTGTCAAAACATGTTTTTCAGCAGAAATAAACATGTTTCTGCAAGTTTGGTCAACCCCATGTAAGTTATGGGTCAGTAACAGCTCACTTTTCAAAACGTGTTTTTCAGCCCGAAATAAACGCGTTTTTTCAGACAGCTGTATCCCTATGTAACTGCAAGGCTCAGAAGAGCCCACACACTCAGGTCTTAACCCCAGTGTGCTGAAAGTGTCAAAACATGTTTTTCAGCAGAAATAAACATGTTTCTGCAAGTTTGGTCAACCCCATGTAAGGTATGGGGTAGTAACAGCACACCTTTCAAAACGTGTTTTTCAGCCCGAAATAAACGCGTTTTTTCAGACAGCTGTATCCCTATGTAACTGCAAGGCTCAGAAGAGCCCACACACTCAGGTCTTAACCCCAGTGTGCTGAAAGTGTCAAAACATGTTTTTCAGCAGAAATAAACATGTTTCTGCAAGTTTGGTCAACCCCATGTAAGTTATGGGTCAGTAACAGCTCACTTTTCAAATCGTGTTTTTCAGCCCGAAATAAACGCGTTTTTTCAGACAGCTGTATCCCTATGTAACTGCAAGGCTCAGAAGAACCCACACACTCAGGTCTTAACCCCAGTGTGCTGAAAGTGTCAAAACATTTTTTTCAGCAGAAATAAACATGTTTCTGCAAGTTTGGTCAACCCCATGTAAGTTATGGGGCAGTAACAGCTCACTTTTCAAAACGTGTTTTTCAGCCCGAAATAAACGCGTTTTTTCTGACAGCTGTATCCCTATGTAACTGCAAGGCTCAGAAGAGCCCACACACTCAGGTCTTAACCCCAGTGTGCTGAGAGTGTCAAAACATGTTTTTTAGCAGAAATAAACATGTTTCTGCAAGTTTGGTCAACCCCATGTAACTTATGGGGCAGTAACAGCTCACTTTTCAAAACGTGTTTTTCAGCCCGAAATAAACGCGTTTTTTCAGAAAGCTGTATCCCTATGTAACAGCAAGGCTCAGAAGAGCCCACACACTCAGGTCTTAACCCCAGTGTGCTGAAAGTGTCAAAACATGTTTTTCAGCAGAAATAAACATGTTTCTGCAAGTTTGGTCAACCCCATGTAAGTTATGGGTCAGTAACAGCTCACTTTTCAAAACGTGTTTTTGAGCCCGAAATAAACGCGTTTTTTCAGACAGCTGTATCCCTATGTAACTGCAAGGCTCAGAAGAGCCCAAACACTCAGGTCTTAACCCCAGTGTGCTGAAAGTGTCAAAACATGTTTTTCAGCAGAAATAAACATGTTTCTGCAAGTTTGGTCACCCCATGTAAGTTATGGGTCAGTAACAGCTCACTTTTCAAAACGTGTTTTTCAGCCCGAAATAAACGCGTTTTTTCAGACAGCTGTATCCCTATGTAACTGCAAGGCTCAGAAGAGCCCACACACTCAGGTCTTAACCCCAGTGTGCTGAAAGTGTCAAAACATGTTTTTCAGCAGAAATAAACATGTTTCTGCAAGTTTGGTCAACCCCATGTAACTTATGGGGCAGTAACAGCTCACTTTTCAAAACGTGTTTTTCAGCCCGAAATAAACGCGTTTTTTCTGACAGCTGTATCCCTATGTAACTGCAAGGCTCAGAAGAGCCCACTCACTCAGGTCTTAACCCCAGTGTGCTGAGAGTTTCAAAACATGTTTTTTAGCAGAAATAAACGTTTCTGCAAGTTTGGTCAACCCCATGTAACTTATGGGTCAGTAACAGCTCACTTTTCAAAACGTGTTTTTCAGCCCGAAATAAACGCGTTTTTTCAGAAAGCTGTATCCCTATGTAACTGCAAGGCTCAGAAGAGCCCACACACTCAGGTCTTAACCCCAGTGTGCTGAAAGTGTCAAAACATGTTTTTCAGCAGAAATAAACATGTTTCTGCAAGTTTGGTCAACCCCATGTAAGTTATGGGTCAGTAACAGCTCACTTTTCAAAACGTGTTTTTCAGCCCAAAATAAACGCGTTTTTTCAGACAGCTGTATCCCTATGTAACTGCAAGGCTCAGAAGAGCCCACACACTCAGGTCTTAACCCCAGTGTGCTGAAAGTGTCAAAACATGTTTTTCAGCAGAAATAAACATGTTTCTGCAAGTTTGGTCACCCCATGTAAGTTATGGGTCAGTAACAGCTCACTTTTCAAAACGTGTTTTTCAGCCCGAAATAAACGCGTTTTTTCAGACAGCTGTATCCCTATGTAACTGCAAGGCTCAGAAGAGCCCACACACTCAGGTCTTAACCCCTGTGTGCTGAAAGTGTCAAAACGTGTTTTTCAGCAGAAATAAACATGTTTCTGCAAGTTTGGTCAACCCCATGTAACTTATGGGGCAGTAACAGCTCACTTTTCAAAACGTGTTTTTCAGCCCGAAATAAACGCGTTTTTTCTGACAGCTGTATCCCTATGTAACTGCAAGGCTCAGAAGAGCCCACACACTCAGGTCTTAACCCCAGTGTGCTGAGAGTGTCAAAACATGTTTTTCAGCAGAAATAAACATGTTTCTGCAAGTTTGGTCAACCCCATGTAACTTATGGGGCAGTAACAGCTCACTTTTCAAAACGTGTTTTTCAGCCCGAAATAAACACGTTTTTTCAGACAGCTGTATCCCTATGTAACTGCAAGGCTCAGAAGAGCCCACACACTCAGGTCTTAACCCCAGTGTGCTGAAAGTGTCAAAACATGTTTTTCAGCAGAAATAAACATGTTTCTGCAAGTTTGGTCAACCCCATTTAACTTATGGGGCAGTAACAGCTCACTTTTCAAAACGTGTTTTTCAGCCCGAAATAAACGCGTTTTTCAGACAGCTGTATCCCTATGTAACTGCAAGGCTCAGAAGAGCCCACAAACTCAGGTCTTAACCCCAGTGTGCTGAAAGTGTCAAAACATGTTTTTCAGCAGAAATAAACATGTTTCTGCAAGTTTGGTCAACCCCATGTAAGTTATGGGTCAGTAACAGCTCACTTTTCAAAACGTGTTTTTCAGCCCGAAATAAACGCGTTTTTTCAGACAGCTGTATCCCTATGTAACTGCAAGGCTCAGAAGAACCCACACACTCAGGTCTTAACCCCAGTGTGCTGAGAGTGTCAAAACATGTTTTTTAGCAGAAATAAACATGTTTCTGCAAGTTTGGTCAACCCCATGTAACTTATGGGGCAGTAACAGCTCACTTTTCAAAACGTGTTTTTCAGCCCGAAATAAACGCGTTTTTTCAGAAAGCTGTATCCCTATGTAACTGCAAGGCTCAGAAGAGCCCACACACTCAGGTCTTAACCCCAGTGTGCTGAAAGTGTCAAAACATGTTTTTCAGCAGAAATAAACATGTTTCTGCAAGTTTGGTCAACCCCATGTAAGTTATGGGGTAGTAACAGCACACTTTTCAAAACGTGTTTTTGAGCCCGAAATAAACGCGTTTTTTCAGACAGCTGTATCCCTATGTAACTGCAAGGCTCAGAAGAGCCCACACACTCAGGTCTTAACCCCAGTGTGCTGAAAGTGTCAAAACATGTTTTTCAGCAGAAATAAACATGTTTCTGCAAGTTTGGTCAACCCCATGTAAGTTATGGGTCAGTAACAGCTCACTTTTCAAAACGTGTTATTGAGCCCGAAATAAACGCGTTTTTTCAGACAGCTGTATCCCTATGTAACTGCAAGGCTCAGAAGAGCCCAAACACTCAGGTCTTAACCCCAGTGTGCTGAAAGTGTCAAAACATGTTTTTCAGCAGAAATAAACATGTTTCTGCAAGTTTGGTCAACCCCATGTAAGTTATGGGTCAGTAACAGCTCACTTTTCAAAACGTGTTTTTCAGCCCGAAATAAACGCGTTTTTTCAGACAGCTGTATCCCTATGTAACTGCAAGGCTCAGAAGAGCCCACACACTCAGGTCTTAACCCCAGTGTGCTGAAAGTGTCAAAACATGTTTTTCAGCAGAAATAAACATGTTTCTGCAAGTTTGGTCACCCCATGTAAGTTATGGGTCAGTAACAGCTCACTTTTCAAAACGTGTTTTTCAGCCCGAAATAAACGCGTTTTTTCAGACAGCTGTATCCCTATGTAACTGCAAGGCTCAGAAGAGCCCACACACTCAGGTCTTAACCCCAGTGTGCTGAAAGTGTCAAAACGTGTTTTTTCAGCAGAAATA
>NW_027168072.1:0-69523 GCF_040954835.1 Lepisosteus oculatus
GAAATAAACATGTTTCTGCAAGTTTGGTCAACCCCATGTAAATTATGGGGGCAGTAACAGTACACTTTCAAAACGTGTTTTTCAGCCCGAAATAAACACGTTTTTTCAGACAACTGAATTACCATGTAACAGCAAGGCTCAGAAGAGCCACACACTCAGATCTTAACCCCAGTGTGCAGAAAGTGTCAAAACGTGTTTTTCAGCAGAAATAAGCATGTTTCTGCAAGTTTGGTCAACCCCATGCAAGTTATGGGCAGTAACAGTACACTTTTCAAAACGTGTTTTACAGCCCGAAATAAACACGTTTTTTCAGACAACTGAATTACCATGTAACAGCAAGGCTCAGAAGAGCCCACACACTCAGATCTTAACCCCAGTGTGCAGAAAGTGTCAAAACGTGTTTTTCAGCAGAAATAAACATGTTTCTGCAAGTTTGGTCAACCCCATGTAAGTTATGGGGCAGTAACAGTACACTTTTCAAAACGTGTTTTTCAGCCCGAAATAAACGCGTTTTTTCAGACAACTGAATCCCCATGTAACAGCAAGGCTCAGAAGAGCCCACACACTCAGATCTTAACCCCAGTGTGCAGAAAGTGTCAAAACGTGTTTTTCAGCAGAAATAAACATGTTTCTGCAAGTTTGGTCAACCCCATGTAAGTTATGGGGCAGTAACAGTACACTTTTCAAAACGTGTTTTTCAGCCCGAAATAAACACGTTTTTTCAGACAACTGAATTACCATGTAACAGCAAGGCTCAGAAGAGCCCACACACTCAGATCTTAACCCCAGTGTGCAGAAAGTGTCAAAACGTGTTTTTCAGCAGAAATAAACATGTTTCTGCAAGTTTGGTCAACCCCATGCAAGTTATGGGGCAGTAACAGTGCACTTTTCAAAACGTGTTTTTCAGCCCGAAATAAACACGTTTTTTCAGACAACTGAATCCCCATGTAACAGCAAGGCTCAGAAGAGCCCACACACTCAGATCTTAACCCCAGTGTGCAGAAAGGGTCAAAACGTGTTTTTCAGCAGAAATAAACATGTTTCTGCAAGTTTGGTCAACCCCATGTAAGTTATGGGGCAGTAACAGTACACTTTTCAAAACGTGTTTTTCAGCCCAAAATAAACGCGTTTTTTCAGACAACTGAATCCCCATGTAACAGCAAGGCTCAGAAGAGCCCACACACTCAGATCTTAACCCCAGTGTGAAGAAAGTGTCAAAACGTGTTTTTCAGCAGAAATAAACATGTTTCTGCAAGTTTGGTCAACCCCATGCAAGTTATGGGGCAGTAACAGTACACTTTTCAAAACGTGTTTTTCAGCCCGAAATAAACACGTTTTTTCAGACAACTGAATCCCCATGTAACAGCAAGGCTCAGAAGAGCCCACACACTCAGATCTTAACCCCAGTGTGCAGAAAGGGTCAAAACGTGTTTTTCAGCAGAAATAAACATGTTTCTGCAAGTTTGGTCAACCCCATGCAAGTTATGGGGCAGTAACAGTACACTTTTCAAAACGTGTTTTTCAGCCCGAAATAAACACGTTTTTTCAGACAACTGAATCCCCATGTAACAGCAAGGCTCAGAAGAGCCCACACACTCAGATCTTAACCCCAGTGTGCAGAAAGGGTCAAAACGTGTTTTTCAGCAGAAATAAACATAATTCTGCAAGTTTGGTCAACCCCATGTAAGTTATGGGGCAGTAACAGTACACTTTTCAAAACGTGTTTTTCAGCCCGAAATAAACGCGTTTTTTCAGACAACTGAATCCCCATGTAACAGCAAGGCTCAGAAGAGCCCACACACTCAGATCTTAACCCCAGTGTGCAGGAAAGGGTCAAAACGTGTTTTTCAGCAGAAATAAACATGTTTCTGCAAGTTTGGTCAACCCCATGTAAGTTATGGGGCAGTAACAGTACACTTTTCAAAACGTGTTTTTCACCCCGAAATAAACACGTTTTTTCAGACAACTGAATCCCCATGTAACAGCAAGGCTCAGAAGAGCCCACACACTCAGATCTTAACCCCAGTGTGCAGAAAGTGTCAAAACGTGTTTTTCAGCAGAAATAAACATGTTTCTGCAAGTTTGGTCAACCCCATGCAAGTTATGGGGCAGTAACAGTACACTTTTCAAAACGTGTTTTTCAGCCCGAAATAAACACGTTTTTTCAGACATCTGAATCCCCATGTAACAGCAAGGCTCAGAAGAGCCCACACACTCAGATCTTAACCCCAGTGTGCAGAAAGGGTCAAAACGTGTTTTTCAGCAGAAATAAACATGTTTCTGCAAGTTTGGTCAACCCCATGCAAGTTATGGGGCAGTAACAGTACACTTTTCAAAACGTGTTTTTCAGCCCGAAATAAACACGCTTTTTCAGACAACTGAATCCCCATGTAACAGCAAGGCTCAGAAGAGCCCACACACTCAGATCTTAACCCCAGTGTGCAGAAAGTGTCAAAACGTGTTTTTCAGCAGAAATAAACATGTTTCTGCAAGTTTGGTCAACCCCATGCAAGTTATGGGGCAGTAACAGTACACTTTTCAAAACGTGTTTTTCAGCCCGAAATAAACGCGTTTTTTCAGACAACTGAATCCCCATGTAACAGCAAGGCTCAGAAGAGCCCACACACTCAGATCTTAACCCCAGTGTGCAGAAAGGTGTCAAAACGTGTTTTTCAGCAGAAATAAACATGTTTCTGCAAGTTTGGTCAACCCCATGCAAGTTATGGGGCAGTAACAGTACACTTTTCAAAACGTGTTTTTCAGCCCGAAATAAACGCGTTTTTTCAGACAACTGAATCCCCATGTAACAGCAAGGCTCAGAAGAGCCCACACACTCAGATCTTAACCCCAGTGTGCAGAAAGGGTCAAAACGTGTTTTTCAGCAGAAATAAACATGTTTCTGCAAGTTTGGTCAACCCCATGTAAGTTATGGGGCAGTAACAGTACACTTTTCAAAACGTGTTTTTCAGCCCGAAATAAACGCGTTTTTTCAGACAACTGAATCCCCATGTAACAGCAAGGCTCAGAAGAGCCCACACACTCAGATCTTAACCCCAGTGTGAAGAAAGTGTCAAAACGTGTTTTTCAGCAGAAATAAACATGTTTCTGCAAGTTTGGTCAACCCTATGCAAGTTATGGGGCAGTAACAGTACACTTTTCAAAACGTGTTTTTCAGCCCGAAATAAACACGTTTTTTCAGACAACTGAATCCCCATGTAACAGCAAGGCTCAGAAGAGCCCACACACTCAGATCTTAACCCCAGTGTGCAGAAAGGGTCAAAACGTGTTTTTCAGCAGAAATAAACATGTTTCTGCAAGTTTGGTCAACCCCATGCAAGTTATGGGGCAGTAACAGTACACTTTTCAAAACGTGTTTTTCAGCCCGAAATAAACACGTTTTTTCAGACAACTGAATCCCCATGTAACAGCAAGGCTCAGAAGAGCCCACACACTCAGATCTTAACCCCAGTGTGCAGAAAGGGTCAAAACGTGTTTTTCAGCAGAAATAAACATAATTCTGCAAGTTTGGTCAACCCCATGTAAGTTATGGGGCAGTAACAGTACACTTTTCAAAACGTGTTTTTCAGCCCGAAATAAACGCGTTTTTTCAGACAACTGAATCCCCATGTAACAGCAAGGCTCAGAAGAGCCCACACACTCAGATCTTAACCCCAGTGTGCAGAAAGGGTCAAAACGTGTTTTTTAGCAGAAATAAACATGTTTCTGCAAGTTTGGTCAACCCCATGTAAGTTATGGGGCAGTAACAGTACACTTTTCAAAACGTGTTTTTCACCCCGAAATAAACACGTTTTTTCAGACAACTGAATCCCCATGTAACAGCAAGGCTCAGAAGAGCCCACACACTCAGATCTTAACCCCAGTGTGCAGAAAGTGTCAAAACGTGTTTTTCAGCAGAAATAAACATGTTTCTGCAAGTTTGGTCAACCCCATGCAAGTTATGGGGCAGTAACAGTACACTTTTCAAAACGTGTTTTTCAGCCCGAAATAAACACGTTTTTTCAGACAACTGAATCCCCATGTAACAGCAAGGCTCAGAAGAGCCCACACACTCAGATCTTAACCCCAGTGTGCAGAAAGGGTCAAAACGTGTTTTTCAGCAGAAATAAACATGTTTCTGCAAGTTTGGTCAACCCCATGCAAGTTATGGGGCAGTAACAGTACACTTTTCAAAACGTGTTTTTCAGCCCGAAATAAACACGCTTTTTCAGACAACTGAATCCCCATGTAACAGCAAGGCTCAGAAGAGCCCACACACTCAGATCTTAACCCCAGTGTGCAGAAAGTGTCAAAACGTGTTTTTCAGCAGAAATAAACATGTTTCTGCAAGTTTGGTCAACCCCATGCAAGTTATGGGGCAGTAACAGTACACTTTTCAAAACGTGTTTTTCAGCCCGAAATAAACGCGTTTTTTCAGACAACTGAATCCCCATGTAACAGCAAGGCTCAGAAGAGCCCACACACTCAGATCTTAACCCCAGTGTGCAGAAAGGGTCAAAACGTGTTTTTCAGCAGAAATAAACATGTTTCTGCAAGTTTGGTCAACCCCATGCAAGTTATGGGGCAGTAACAGTACACTTTTCAAAACGTGTTTTTCAGCCCGAAATAAACGCGTTTTTCAGACAACTGAATCCCCATGTAACAGCAAGGCTCAGAAGAGCCCACACACTCAGATCTTAACCCCAGTGTGCAGAAAGGGTCAAAACGTGTTTTTCAGCAGAAATAAACATGTTTCTGCAAGTTTGGTCAGCCCCATGTAAGTTATGGGGTAGTAACAGTACACTTTTCAAAACGTGTTTTTCAGCCCGAAATAAACGCGTTTTTTCAGACAACTGAATTACCATTTAACAGCAAGGCTCAGAAGAGCCCACACACTCAGATCTTAACCCCAGTGTGCAGAAAGTGTCAAAACGTGTTTTTCAGCAGAAATAAACATGTTTCTGCAAGTTTGGTCAACCCCATGTAAGTTATGGGGCAGTAACAGTACACTTTTCAAAACGTGTTTTTCAGCCCGAAATAAACGCGTTTTTTCAGACAACTGAATCCCCATGTAACAGCAAGGCTCAGAAGAGCCCACACACTCAGATCTTAACCCCAGTGTGCAGAAAGTGTCAAAACGTGTTTTTCAGCAGAAATAAACATGTTTCTGCAAGTTTGGTCAACCCCATGCAAGTTATGGGGCAGTAACAGTACACTTTTCAAAACGTGTTTTTCAGCCCGAAATAAACACGTTTTTTCAGACAACTGAATTACCATGTAACAGCAAGGCTCAGAAGAGCCCACACACTCAGATCTTAACCCCAGTGTGCAGAAAGTGTCAAAACGTGTTTTTCAGCAGAAATAAACATGTTTCTGCAAGTTTGGTCAACCCCATGCAAGTTATGGGGCAGTAACAGTACACTTTTCAAAACGTGTTTTTCAGCCCGAAATAAACGCGTTTTTTCAGACAACTGAATCCCCATGTAACAGCAAGGCTCAGAAGAGCCCACACACTCAGATCTTAACCCCAGTATGCAGAAAGGGTCAAAACGTGTTTTTCAGCAGAAATAAACATGTTTCTGCAAGTTTGGTCAACCCCATGCAAGTTATGGGGCAGTAACAGTGCACTTTTCAAAACGTGTTTTTCAGCCCGAAATGAACGCGTTTTTTCAGACAACTGAATCCCCATGTAACAGCAAGGCTCAGAAGAGCCCACACACTCAGATCTTAACCCCAGTGTGCAGAAAGGGTCAAAACGTGTTTTTCAGCAGAAATAAACATGTTTCTGCAAGTTTGGTCAACCCCATGTAAGTTATGGGGCAGTAACAGTACACTTTTCAAAACGTGTTTTTCAGCCCGAAATAAACACGTTTTTTCAGACAACTGAATTACCATGTAACAGCAAGGCTCAGAAGAGCCCACACACTCAGATCTTAACCCCAGTGTGCAGAAAGTGTCAAAACGTGTTTTTCAGCAGAAATAAGCATGTTTCTGCAAGTTTGGTCAACCCCATGCAAGTTATGGGGCAGTAACAGTACACTTTTCAAAACGTGTTTTACAGCCCGAAATAAACACGTTTTTTCAGACAACTGAATTACCATGTAAGAGCAAGGCTCAGAAGAGCCCACACACTCAGATCTTAACCCCAGTGTGCAGAAAGTGTCAAAACGTGTTTTTCAGCAGAAATAAACATGTTTCTGCAAGTTTGGTCAACCCCATGTAAGTTATGGGGCAGTAACAGTACACTTTTCAAAACGTGTTTTTCAGCCCGAAATAAACGCGTTTTTTCAGACAACTGAATCCCCATGTAACAGCAAGGCTCAGAAGAGCCCACACACTCAGATCTTAACCCCAGTGTGCAGAAAGGGTCAAAACGTGTTTTTCAGCAGAAATAAACATGTTTCTGCAAGTTTGGTCAACCCCATGTAAGTTATGGGGCAGTAACAGTACACTTTTCAAAACGTGTTTTTCAGCCCGAAATAAACACGTTTTTTCAGACAACTGAATTACCATGTAACAGCAAGGCTCAGAAGAGCCCACACACTCAGATCTTAACCCCAGTGTGCAGAAAGTGTCAAAACGTGTTTTTCAGCAGAAATAAACATGTTTCTGCAAGTTTGGTCAACCCCATGCAAGTTATGGGGCAGTAACAGTGCACTTTTCAAAACGTGTTTTTCAGCCCGAAATAAACACGTTTTTTCAGACAACTGAATCCCCATGTAACAGCAAGGCTCAGAAGAGCCCACACACTCAGATCTTAACCCCAGTGTGCAGAAAGGGTCAAAACGTGTTTTTCAGCAGAAATAAACATGTTTCTGCAAGTTTGGTCAACCCCATGTAAGTTATGGGGCAGTAACAGTACACTTTTCAAAACGTGTTTTTCAGCCCGAAATAAACGCGTTTTTCAGACAACTGAATCCCCATGTAACAGCAAGGCTCAGAAGAGCCCACACACTCAGATCTTAACCCCAGTGTGAAGAAAGTGTCAAAACGTGTTTTTCAGCAGAAATAAACATGTTTCTGCAAGTTTGGTCAACCCCATGCAAGTTATGGGGCAGTAACAGTACACTTTTCAAAACGTGTTTTTCAGCCCGAAATAAACACGTTTTTTCAGACAACTGAATCCCCATGTAACAGCAAGGCTCAGAAGAGCCCACACACTCAGATCTTAACCCCAGTGTGCAGAAAGGGTCAAAACGTGTTTTTCAGCAGAAATAAACATGTTTCTGCAAGTTTGGTCAACCCCATGCAAGTTATGGGGCAGTAACAGTACACTTTTCAAAACGTGTTTTTCAGCCCGAAATAAACACGTTTTTTCAGACAACTGAATCCCCATGTAACAGCAAGGCTAAGAAGAGCCCACACACTCAGATCTTAACCCAGTGTGCAGAAAGGGTCAAAACGTGTTTTTCAGCAGAAATAAACATGTTTCTGCAAGTTTGGTCAACCCCATGTAAGTTATGGGGCAGTAACAGTACACTTTTCAAAACTTGTTTTTCAGCCCGAAATAAACACGTTTTTTCAGACAACTGAATTACCATGTAACAGCAAGGCTCAGAAGAGCCCACACACTCAGATCTTAACCCCAGTGTGCAGAAAGTGTCAAAACGTGTTTTTCAGCAGAAATAAACATGTTTCTGCAAGTTTGGTCAACCCCATGCAAGTTATGGGGCAGTAACAGTACACTTTTCAAAACGTGTTTTTCAGCCCGAAATAAACACGTTTTTTCAGACAACTGAATTACCATGTAACAGCAAGGCTCAGAAGAGCCCACACACTCAGATCTTAACCCCAGTGTGCAGAAAGTGTCAAAACGTGTTTTTCAGCAGAAATAAACATGTTTCTGCAAGTTTGGTCAACCCCATGCAAGTTATGGGGCAGTAACAGTACACTTTTCAAAACGTGTTTTTCAGCCCGAAATAAACACGTTTTTTCAGACAACTGAATCCCCATGTAACAGCAAGGCTCAGAAGAGCCCAGACACTCAGATCTTAACCCCAGTGTGCAGAAAGGGTCAAAACGTGTTTTTCAGCAGAAATAAACATGTTTCTGCAAGTTTGGTCAGCCCCATGTAAGTTATGGGGCAGTAACAGTACACTTTTCAAAACGTGTTTTTCAGCCCGAAATAAACACGTTTTTTCAGACAACTGAATTACCATGTAACAGCAAGGCTCAGAAGAGCCCACACACTCAGATCTTAACCCCAGTGTGCAGAAAGTGTCAAAACGTGTTTTTCAGCAGAAATAAGCATGTTTCTGCAAGTTTGGTCAACCCCATGCAAGTTATGGGGCAATAACAGTACACTTTTCAAAACGTGTTTTTCAGCCCGAAATAAACGCGTTTTTTCAGACAACTGAATCCCCATGTAACAGCAAGGCTCAGAAGAGCCCACACACTCAGATCTTAACCCCAGTGTGCAGAAAGGGTCAAAACGTGTTTTTCAGCAGAAATAAACATGTTTCTGCAAGTTTGGTCAACCCCATGCAAGTTATGGGGCAGTAACAGTACACTTTTCAAAACGTGTTTTTCAGCCCGAAATGAACGCGTTTTTTCAGACAAATGAATCCCCATGTAACAGCAAGGCTCAGAAGAGCCCACACACTCAGATCTTAACCCCAGTGTGCAGAAAGGGTCAAAACGTGTTTTTCAGCAGAAATAAACATGTTTCTGCAAGTTTGGTCAACCCCATGTAAGTTATGGGGCAGTAACAGTACACTTTTCAAAACGTGTTTTTCAGCCCGAAATAAACACGTTTTTTCAGTCAACTGAATTACCATGTAACAGCAAGGCTCAGAAGAGCCCACACACTCAGATCTTAACCCCAGTGTGCAGAAAGTGTCAAAACGTGTTTTTCAGCAGAAATAAACATGTTTCTGCAAGTTTGGTCAACCCCATGTAAGTTATGGGGCAGTAACAGTACACTTTTCAAAACGTGTTTTTCAGCCCGAAATAAACACGTTTTTTCAGACAACTGAATTACCATGTAACAGCAAGGCTCAGAAGAGCCCACACACTCAGATCTTAACCCCAGTGTGCAGAAAGTGTCAAAACGTGTTTTTCAGCAGAAATAAACATGTTTCTGCAAGTTTGGTCAACCCCATGCAAGTTATGGGGCAGTAACAGTGCACTTTTCAAAACGTGTTTTTCAGCCCGAAATAAACACGTTTTTTCAGACAACTGAATCCCCATGTAACAGCAAGGCTCAGAAGAGCCCACACACTCAGATCTTAACCCCAGTGTGAAGAAAGTGTCAAAACGTGTTTTTAAGCAGAAATAAACATGTTTCTGCAAGTTTGGTCAACCCCATGCAAGTTATGGGGCAGTAACAGTACACTTTTCAAAACGTGTTTTTCAGCCCGAAATAAACACGTTTTTTCAGACAACTGAATCCCCATGTAACAGCAAGGCTCAGAAGAGCCCACACACTCAGATCTTAACCCCAGTGTGCAGAAAGGGTCAAAACGTGTTTTTCAGCAGAAATAAACATGTTTCTGCAAGTTTGGTCAACCCCATGCAAGTTATGGGGCAGTAACAGTACACTTTTCAAAACGTGTTTTTCAGCCCGAAATAAACGCGTTTTTTCAGACAACTGAATCCCCATGTAACAGCAAGGCTCAGAAGAGCCCACACACTCAGATCTTAACCCCAGTGTGCAGAAAGGGTCAAAACGTGTTTTTCAGCAGAAATAAACATGTTTCTGCAAGTTTGGTCAACCCCATGCAAGTTATGGGGCAGTAACAGTACACTTTTCAAAACGTGTTTTTCAGCCCGAAATAAACGCGTTTTTTCAGACAACTGAATCCCCATGTAACAGCAAGGCTCAGAAGAGCCCACACACTCAGATCTTAACCCCAGTGTGCAGAAAGGGTCAAAACGTGTTTTTCAGCAGAAATAAACATGTTTCTGCAAGTTTGGTCAGCCCCATGTAAGTTATGGGGTAGTAACAGTACACTTTTCAAAACGTGTTTTTCAGCCCGAAATAAACGCGTTTTTTCAGACAACTGAATTACCATTTAACAGCAAGGCTCAGAAGAGCCCACACACTCAGATCTTAACCCCAGTGTGCAGAAAGTGTCAAAACGTGTTTTTCAGCAGAAATAAACATGTTTCTGCAAGTTTGGTCAACCCCATGTAAGTTATGGGGCAGTAACAGTACACTTTTCAAAACGTGTTTTTCAGCCCGAAATAAACGCGTTTTTTCAGACAACTGAATCCCCATGTAACAGCAAGGCTCAGAAGAGCCCACACACTCAGATCTTAACCCCAGTGTGCAGAAAGGGTCAAAACGTGTTTTTCAGCAGAAATAAACATGTTTCTGCAAGTTTGGTCAACCCCATGTAAGTTATGGGGCAGTAACAGTACACTTTTCAAAACGTGTTTTTCAGCCCGAAATAAACGCGTTTTTTCAGACAACTGAATCCCCATGTAACAGCAAGGCTCAGAAGAGCCCACACACTCAGATCTTAACCCCCAGTGTGAAGAAAGTGTCAAACGTGTTTTTCAGCAGAAATAAACATGTTTCTGCAAGTTTGGTCAACCCCATGCAAGTTATGGGGCAGTAACAGTACACTTTTCAAAACGTGTTTTTCAGCCCGAAATAAACACGTTTTTTCAGACAACTGAATCCCCATGTAACAGCAAGGCTCAGAAGAGCCCACACACTCAGATCTTAACCCCAGTGTGCAGAAAGGGTCAAAACGTGTTTTTCAGCAGAAATAAACATGTTTCTGCAAGTTTGGTCAACCCCATGCAAGTTATGGGGCAGTAACAGTACACTTTTCAAAACGTGTTTTTCAGCCCGAAATAAACACGTTTTTTCAGACAACTGAATCCCCATGTAACAGCAAGGCTCAGAAGAGCCCACACACTCAGATCTTAACCCCAGTGTGCAGAAAGGGTCAAAACGTGTTTTTCAGCAGAAATAAACATAATTCTGCAAGTTTGGTCAACCCCATGTAAGTTATGGGGCAGTAACAGTACACTTTTCAAAACGTGTTTTTCACTCCGAAATAAACACGTTTTTTCAGACAACTGAATCCCCATGTAACAGCAAGGCTCAGAAGAGCCCACACACTCAGATCTTAACCCCAGTGTGCAGAAAGTGTCAAAACGTGTTTTTCAGCAGAAATAAACATGTTTCTGCAAGTTTGGTCAACCCCATGCAAGTTATGGGGCAGTAACAGTACACTTTTCAAAACGTGTTTTTCAGCCCGAAATAAACACGTTTTTTCAGACAACTGAATCCCCATGTAACAGCAAGGCTCAGAAGAGCCCACACACTCAGATCTTAACCCCAGTGTGCAGAAAGGGTCAAAACGTGTTTTTCAGCAGAAATAAACATGTTTCTGCAAGTTTGGTCAACCCCATGCAAGTTATGGGGCAGTAACAGTACACTTTTCAAAACGTGTTTTTCAGCCCGAAATAAACACGCTTTTTCAGACAACTGAATCCCCATGTAACAGCAAGGCTCAGAAGAGCCCACACACTCAGATCTTAACCCCAGTGTGCAGAAAGTGTCAAAACGTGTTTTTCAGCAGAAATAAACATGTTTCTGCAAGTTTGGTCAACCCCATGCAAGTTATGGGGCAGTAACAGTACACTTTTCAAAACGTGTTTTTCAGCCCGAAATAAACGCGTTTTTTCAGACAACTGAATCCCCATGTAACAGCAAGGCTCAGAAGAGCCCACACACTCAGATCTTAACCCCAGTGTGCAGAAAGGGTCAAAACGTGTTTTTCAGCAGAAATAAACATGTTTCTGCAAGTTTGGTCAACCCCATGCAAGTTATGGGGCAGTAACAGTACACTTTTCAAAACGTGTTTTTCAGCCCGAAATAAACGCGTTTTTTCAGACAACTGAATCCCCATGTAACAGCAAGGCTCAGAAGAGCCCACACACTCAGATCTTAACCCCAGTGTGCAGAAAGGGTCAAAACGTGTTTTTCAGCAGAAATAAACATGTTTCTGCAAGTTTGGTCAGCCCCATGTAAGTTATGGGGTAGTAACAGTACACTTTTCAAAACGTGTTTTTCAGCCCGAAATAAACGCGTTTTTTCAGACAACTGAATTACCATTTAACAGCAAGGCTCAGAAGAGCCCACACACTCAGATCTTAACCCCAGTGTGCAGAAAGTGTCAAAACGTGTTTTTCAGCAGAAATAAACATGTTTCTGCAAGTTTGGTCAACCCCATGTAAGTTATGGGGCAGTAACAGTACACTTTTCAAAACGTGTTTTTCAGCCCGAAATAAACGCGTTTTTTCAGACAACTGAATCCCCATGTAACAGCAAGGCTCAGAAGAGCCCACACACTCAGATCTTAACCCCAGTGTGCAGAAAGGGTCAAAACGTGTTTTTTAGCAGAAATAAACATGTTTCTGGAAGTTTGGTCAACCCCATGTAAGTTATGGGGCAGTAACAGTACACTTTTCAAAACGTGTTTTTCAGCCCGAAATAAACACGTTTTTTCAGACAACTGAATTACCATGTAACAGCAAGGCTCAGAAGAGCCCACACACTCAGATCTTAACCCCAGTGTGCAGAAAGTGTCAAAACGTGTTTTTCAGCAGAAATAAACATGTTTCTGCAAGTTTGGTCAACCCCATGCAAGTTATGGGGCAGTAACAGTACACTTTTCAAAACGTGTTTTTCAGCCCGAAATAAACACGTTTTTTCAGACAACTGAATTACCATGTAACAGCAAGGCTCAGAAGAGCCCACACACTCAGATCTTAACCCCAGTGTGCAGAAAGTGTCAAAACGTGTTTTTCAGCAGAAATAAACATGTTTCTGCAAGTTTGGTCAACCCCATGCAAGTTATGGGGCAGTAACAGTACACTTTTCAAAACGTGTTTTTCAGCCCGAAATAAACGCATTTTTTCAGACAACTGAATCCCCATGTAACAGCAAGGCTCAGAAGAGCCCACACACTCAGATCTTAACCCCAGTATGCAGAAAGGGTCAAAACGTGTTTTTCAGTAGAAATAAACATGTTTCTGCAAGTTTGGTCAACCCCATGCAAGTTATGGGGCAGTAACAGTACACTTTTCAAAACGTGTTTTTCAGCCCGAAATGAACGCGTTTTTTCAGACAAATGAATCCCCATGTAACAGCAAGGCTCAGAAGAGCCCACACACTCAGATCTTAACCCCAGTGTGCAGAAAGGGTCAAAACGTGTTTTTCAGCAGAAATAAACATGTTTCTGCAAGTTTGGTCAACCCCATGTAAGTTATGGGGCAGTAACAGTACACTTTTCAAAACGTGTTTTTCAGCCCGAAATAAACACGTTTTTTCAGACAACTGAATTACCATGTAACAGCAAGGCTCAGAAGAGCCCACACACTCAGATCTTAACCCCAGTGTGCAGAAAGTGTCAAAACGTGTTTTTCAGCAGAAATAAACATGTTTCTGCAAGTTTGGTCAACCCCATGCAAGTTATGGGGCAGTAACAGTGCACTTTTCAAAACGTGTTTTTCAGCCCGAAATAAACACGTTTTTTCAGACAACTGAATCCCCATGTAACAGCAAGGCTCAGAAGAGCCCACACACTCAGATCTTAACCCCAGTGTGCAGAAAGGGTCAAAACGTGTTTTTCAGCAGAAATAAACATGTTTCTGCAAGTTTGGTCAACCCCATGTAAGTTATGGGGCAGTAACAGTACACTTTTCAAAACGTGTTTTTCAGCCCGAAATAAACGCGTTTTTTCAGACAACTGAATCCCCATGTAACAGCAAGGCTCAGAAGAGCCCACACACTCAGATCTTAACCCCAGTGTGAAGAAAGTGTCAAAACGTGTTTTTCAGCAGAAATAAACATGTTTCTGCAAGTTTGGTCAACCCCATGCAAGTTATGGGGCAGTAACAGTACACTTTTCAAAACGTGTTTTTCAGCCCGAAATAAACACGTTTTTTCAGACAACTGAATCCCCATGTAACAGCAAGGCTCAGAAGAGCCCACACACTCAGATCTTAACCCCAGTGTGCAGAAAGGGTCAAAACGTGTTTTTCAGCAGAAATAAACATGTTTCTGCAAGTTTGGTCAACCCCATGCAAGTTATGGGGCAGTAACAGTACACTTTTCAAAACGTGTTTTTCAGCCCGAAATAAACACGTTTTTTCAGACAACTGAATCCCCATGTAACAGCAAGGCTAAGAAGAGCCCACACACTCAGATCTTAACCCCAGTGTGCAGAAAGGGTCAAAACGTGTTTTTCAGCAGAAATAAACATGTTTCTGCAAGTTTGGTCAACCCCATGTAAGTTATGGGGCAGTAACAGTACACTTTTCAAAACTTGTTTTTCAGCCCGAAATAAACACGTTTTTTCAGACAACTGAATTACCATGTAACAGCAAGGCTCAGAAGAGCCCACACACTCAGATCTTAACCCCAGTGTGCAGAAAGTGTCAAAACGTGTTTTTCAGCAGAAATAAACATGTTTCTGCAAGTTTGGTCAACCCCATGCAAGTTATGGGGCAGTAACAGTACACTTTTCAAAACGTGTTTTTCAGCCCGAAATAAACACGTTTTTTCAGACAACTGAATTACCATGTAACAGCAAGGCTCAGAAGAGCCCACACACTCAGATCTTAACCCCAGTGTGCAGAAAGTGTCAAAACGTGTTTTTCAGCAGAAATAAACATGTTTCTGCAAGTTTGGTCAACCCCATGCAAGTTATGGGGCAGTAACAGTACACTTTTCAAAACGTGTTTTTCAGCCCGAAATAAACACGTTTTTTCAGACAACTGAATCCCCATGTAACAGCAAGGCTCAGAAGAGCCCAGACACTCAGATCTTAACCCCAGTGTGCAGAAAGGGTCAAAACGTGTTTTTCAGCAGAAATAAACATGTTTCTGCAAGTTTGGTCAGCCCCATGTAAGTTATGGGGCAGTAACAGTACACTTTTCAAAACGTGTTTTTCAGCCCGAAATAAACACGTTTTTTCAGACAACTGAATTACCATGTAACAGCAAGGCTCAGAAGAGCCCACACACTCAGATCTTAACCCCAGTGTGCAGAAAGTGTCAAAACGTGTTTTTCAGCAGAAATAAGCATGTTTCTGCAAGTTTGGTCAACCCCATGCAAGTTATGGGGCAGTAACAGTACACTTTTCAAAACGTGTTTTTCAGCCCGAAATAAACGCGTTTTTTCAGACAACTGAATCCCCATGTAACAGCAAGGCTCAGAAGAGCCCACACACTCAGATCTTAACCCCAGTGTGCAGAAAGGGTCAAAACGTGTTTTTCAGCAGAAATAAACATGTTTCTGCAAGTTTGGTCAACCCCATGTAAGTTATGGGGCAGTAACAGTACACTTTTCAAAACGTGTTTTTCAGCCCGAAATAAACACGTTTTTTCAGACAACTGAATTACCATGTAACAGCAAGGCTCAGAAGAGCCCACACACTCAGATCTTAACCCCAGTGTGCAGAAAGTGTCAAAACGTGTTTTTCAGCAGAAATAAACATGTTTCTGCAAGTTTGGTCAACCCCATGCAAGTTATGGGGCAGTAACAGTGCACTTTTCAAAACGTGTTTTTCAGCCCGAAATAAACACGTTTTTTCAGACAACTGAATCCCCATGTAACAGCAAGGCTCAGAAGAGCCCACACACTCAGATCTTAACCCCAGTGTGAAGAAAGTGTCAAAACGTGTTTTTCAGCAGAAATAAACATGTTTCTGCAAGTTTGGTCAACCCCATGCAAGTTATGGGGCAGTAACAGTACACTTTTCAAAACGTGTTTTTCAGCCCGAAATAAACACGTTTTTTCAGACAACTGAATCCCCATGTAACAGCAAGGCTCAGAAGAGCCCACACACTCAGATCTTAACCCCAGTGTGCAGAAAGGGTCAAAACGTGTTTTTCAGCAGAAATAAACATGTTTCTGCAAGTTTGGTCAACCCCATGCAAGTTATGGGGCAGTAACAGTGCACTTTTCAAAACGTGTTTTTCAGCCCGAAATAAACACGTTTTTTCAGACAACTGAATCCCCATGTAACAGCAAGGCTCAGAAGAGCCCACACACTCAGATCTTAACCCCAGTGTGCAGAAAGTGTCAAAACGTGTTTTTCAGCAGAAATAAACATGTTTCTGCAAGTTTGGTCAACCCCATGCAAGTTATGGGGCAGTAACAGTGCACTTTTCAAAACGTGTTTTTCAGCCCGAAATAAACACGTTTTTTCAGACAACTGAATCCCCATGTAACAGCAAGGCTCAGAAGAGCCCACACACTCAGATCTTAACCCCAGTGTGAAGAAAGTGTCAAAACGTGTTTTTCAGCAGAAATAAACATGTTTCTGCAAGTTTGGTCAACCCCATGCAAGTTATGGGGCAGTAACAGTACACTTTTCAAAACGTGTTTTTCAGCCCGAAATAAACACGTTTTTTCAGACAACTGAATCCCCATGTAACAGCAAGGCTCAGAAGAGCCCACACACTCAGATCTTAACCCCAGTGTGCAGAAAGGGTCAAAACGTGTTTTTCAGCAGAAATAAACATGTTTCTGCAAGTTTGGTCAACCCCATGCAAGTTATGGGGCAGTAACAGTACACTTTTCAAAACGTGTTTTTCAGCCCGAAATAAACGCGTTTTTTCAGACAACTGAATCCCCATGTAACAGCAAGGCTCAGAAGAGCCCACACACTCAGATCTTAACCCCAGTGTGCAGAAAGGGTCAAAACGTGTTTTTCAGCAGAAATAAACATGTTTCTGCAAGTTTGGTCAACCCCATGCAAGTTGTGGGGCAGTAACAGTACACTTTTCAAAACGTGTTTTTCAGCCCGAAATAAACGCGTTTTTTCAGACAACTGAATCCCCATGTAACAGCAAGGCTCAGAAGAGTCCACACACTCAGATCTTAACCCCAGTGTGCAGAAAGGGTCAAAACGTGTTTTTCAGCAGAAATAAACATGTTTCTGCAAGTTTGGTCAGCCCCATGTAAGTTATGGGGTAGTAACAGTACACTTTTCAAAACGTGTTTTTCAGCCCGAAATAAACGCGTTTTTTCAGACAACTGAATTACCATTTAACAGCAAGGCTCAGAAGAGCCCACACACTCAGATCTTAACCCCAGTGTGCAGAAAGTGTCAAAACGTGTTTTTCAGCAGAAATAAACATGTTTCTGCAAGTTTGGTCAACCCCATGTAAGTTATGGGGCAGTAACAGTACACTTTTCAAAACGTGTTTTTCAGCCCGAAATAAACGCGTTTTTTCAGACAACTGAATCCCCATGTAACAGCAAGGCTCAGAAGAGCCCACACACTCAGATCTTAACCCCAGTGTGCAGAAAGTGTCAAAACGTGTTTTTCAGCAGAAATAAACATGTTTCTGCAAGTTTGGTCAACCCCATGCAAGTTATGGGGCAGTAACAGTACACTTTTCAAAACGTGTTTTTCAGCCCGAAATAAACACGTTTTTTCAGACAACTGAATCCCCATGTAACAGCAAGGCTCAGAAGAGCCCACACACTCAGATCTTAACCCCAGTGTGCAGAAAGTGTCAAAACGTGTTTTTCAGCAGAAATAAACATGTTTCTGCAAGTTTGGTCAACCCCATGCAAGTTATGGGGCAGTAACAGTACACTTTTCAAAACGTGTTTTTCAGCCCGAAATAAACACGTTTTTTCAGACAACTGAATCCCCATGTAACAGCAAGGCTCAGAAGAGCCCAGACACTCAGATCTTAACCCCAGTGTGCAGAAAGGGTCAAAACGTGTTTTTCAGCAGAAATAAACATGTTTCTGCAAGTTTGGTCAGCCCCATGTAAGTTATGGGGCAGTAACAGTACACTTTTCAAAACGTGTTTTTCAGCCCGAAATAAACACGTTTTTTCAGACAACTGAATCCCCATGTAACAGCAAGGCTCAGAAGAGCCCACACACTCAGATCTTAACCCCAGTGTGCAGAAAGTGTCAAAACGTGTTTTTCAGCAGAAATAAACATGTTTCTGCAAGTTTGGTCAACCCCATGCAAGTTATGGGGCAGTAACAGTACACTTTTCAAAACGTGTTTTTCAGCCCGAAATAAACGCGTTTTTTCAGACAACTGAATCCCCATGTAACAGCAAGGCTCAGATGAGCCCACACACTCAGATCTTAACCCCAGTGTGCAGAAAGTGTCAAAACGTGTTTTTCAGCAGAAATAAACATGTTTCTGCAAGTTTGGTCAACCCCATGCAAGTTATGGGGCAGTAACAGTACACTTTTCAAAACGTGTTTTTCAGCCCGAAATAAACACGTTTTTTCAGACAACTGAATCCCCATGTAACAGCAAGGCTCAGAAGAGCCCAGACACTCAGATCTTAACCCCAGTGTGCAGAAAGGGTCAAAACGTGTTTTTCAGCAGAAATAAACATGTTTCTGCAAGTTTGGTCAGCCCCATGTAAGTTATGGGGCAGTAACAGTACACTTTTCAAAACGTGTTTTTCAGCCCGAAATAAACACGTTTTTTCAGACAACTGAATTACCATGTAACAGCAAGGCTCAGAAGAGCCCACACACTCAGATCTTAACCCCAGTGTGCAGAAAGTGTCAAAACGTGTTTTTCAGCAGAAATAAGCATGTTTCTGCAAGTTTGGTCAACCCCATGCAAGTTATGGGGCAGTAACAGTACACTTTTCAAAACGTGTTTTTCAGCCCGAAATAAACGCGTTTTTTCAGACAACTGAATCCCCATGTAACAGCAAGGCTCAGAAGAGCCCACACACTCAGATCTTAACCCCAGTGTGCAGAAAGGGTCAAAACGTGTTTTTCAGCAGAAATAAACATGTTTCTGCAAGTTTGGTCAACCCCATGTAAGTTATGGGGCAGTAACAGTACACTTTTCAAAACGTGTTTTTCAGCCCGAAATAAACACGTTTTTTCAGACAACTGAATTACCATGTAACAGCAAGGCTCAGAAGAGCCCACACACTCAGATCTTAACCCCAGTGTGCAGAAAGTGTCAAAACGTGTTTTTCAGCAGAAATAAACATGTTTCTGCAAGTTTGGTCAACCCCATGCAAGTTATGGGGCAGTAACAGTGCACTTTTCAAAACGTGTTTTTCAGCCCGAAATAAACACGTTTTTTCAGACAACTGAATCCCCATGTAACAGCAAGGCTCAGAAGAGCCCACACACTCAGATCTTAACCCCAGTGTGAAGAAAGTGTCAAAACGTGTTTTTCAGCAGAAATAAACATGTTTCTGCAAGTTTGGTCAACCCCATGCAAGTTATGGGGCAGTAACAGTACACTTTTCAAAACGTGTTTTTCAGCCCGAAATAAACACGTTTTTTCAGACAACTGAATCCCCATGTAACAGCAAGGCTCAGAAGAGCCCACACACTCAGATCTTAACCCCAGTGTGCAGAAAGGGTCAAAACGTGTTTTTCAGCAGAAATAAACATGTTTCTGCAAGTTTGGTCAACCCCATGCAAGTTATGGGGCAGTAACAGTGCACTTTTCAAAACGTGTTTTTCAGCCCGAAATAAACACGTTTTTTCAGACAACTGAATCCCCATGTAACAGCAAGGCTCAGAAGAGCCCACACACTCAGATCTTAACCCCAGTGTGCAGAAAGTGTCAAAACGTGTTTTTCAGCAGAAATAAACATGTTTCTGCAAGTTTGGTCAACCCCATGCAAGTTATGGGGCAGTAACAGTGCACTTTTCAAAACGTGTTTTTCAGCCCGAAATAAACACGTTTTTTCAGACAACTGAATCCCCATGTAACAGCAAGGCTCAGAAGAGCCCACACACTCAGATCTTAACCCCAGTGTGAAGAAAGTGTCAAAACGTGTTTTTCAGCAGAAATAAACATGTTTCTGCAAGTTTGGTCAACCCCATGCAAGTTATGGGGCAGTAACAGTACACTTTTCAAAACGTGTTTTTCAGCCCGAAATAAACGCGTTTTTTCAGACAACTGAATCCCCATGTAACAGCAAGGCTCAGAAGAGTCCACACACTCAGATCTTAACCCCAGTGTGCAGAAAGGGTCAAAACGTGTTTTTCAGCAGAAATAAACATGTTTCTGCAAGTTTGGTCAGCCCCATGTAAGTTATGGGGTAGTAACAGTACACTTTTCAAAACGTGTTTTTCAGCCCGAAATAAACGCGTTTTTTCAGACAACTGAATTACCATTTAACAGCAAGGCTCAGAAGAGCCCACACACTCAGATCTTAACCCCAGTGTGCAGAAAGTGTCAAAACGTGTTTTTCAGCAGAAATAAACATGTTTCTGCAAGTTTGGTCAACCCCATGTAAGTTATGGGGCAGTAACAGTACACTTTTCAAAACGTGTTTTTCAGCCCGAAATAAACGCGTTTTTTCAGACAACTGAATCCCCATGTAACAGCAAGGCTCAGAAGAGCCCACACACTCAGATCTTAACCCCAGTGTGCAGAAAGTGTCAAAACGTGTTTTTCAGCAGAAATAAACATGTTTCTGCAAGTTTGGTCAACCCCATGCAAGTTATGGGGCAGTAACAGTACACTTTTCAAAACGTGTTTTTCAGCCCGAAATAAACACGTTTTTTCAGACAACTGAATCCCCATGTAACAGCAAGGCTCAGAAGAGCCCACACACTCAGATCTTAACCCCAGTGTGCAGAAAGTGTCAAAACGTGTTTTTCAGCAGAAATAAACATGTTTCTGCAAGTTTGGTCAACCCCATGCAAGTTATGGGGCAGTAACAGTACACTTTTCAAAACGTGTTTTTCAGCCCGAAATAAACACGTTTTTTCAGACAACTGAATCCCCATGTAACAGCAAGGCTCAGAAGAGCCCAGACACTCAGATCTTAACCCCAGTGTGCAGAAAGGGTCAAAACGTGTTTTTCAGCAGAAATAAACATGTTTCTGCAAGTTTGGTCAGCCCCATGTAAGTTATGGGGCAGTAACAGTACACTTTTCAAAACGTGTTTTTCAGCCCGAAATAAACACGTTTTTTCAGACAACTGAATCCCCATGTAACAGCAAGGCTCAGAAGAGCCCACACACTCAGATCTTAACCCCAGTGTGCAGAAAGTGTCAAAACGTGTTTTTCAGCAGAAATAAACATGTTTCTGCAAGTTTGGTCAACCCCATGCAAGTTATGGGGCAGTAACAGTACACTTTTCAAAACGTGTTTTTCAGCCCGAAATAAACGCGTTTTTTCAGACAACTGAATCCCCATGTAACAGCAAGGCTCAGATGAGCCCACACACTCAGATCTTAACCCCAGTGTGCAGAAAGGGTCAAAACGTGTTTTTCAGCAGAAATAAACATGTTTCTGCAAGTTTGGTCAACCCCATGCAAGTTATGGGGCAGTAACAGTACACTTTTCAAAACGTGTTTTTCAGCCCGAAATGAACGCGTTTTTTCAGACAAATGAATCCCCATGTAACAGCAAGGCTCAGAAGAGCCCACACACTCAGATCTTAACCCCAGTGTGCAGAAAGGGTCAAAACGTGTTTTTCAGCAGAAATAAACATGTTTCTGCAAGTTTGGTCAACCCCATGTAAGTTATGGGGCAGTAACAGTACACTTTTCAAAACGTGTTTTTCAGCCCGAAATAAACACGTTTTTTCAGACAACTGAATTACCATGTAACAGCAAGGCTCAGAAGAGCCCACACACTCAGATCTTAACCCCAGTGTGCAGAAAGTGTCAAAACGTGTTTTTCAGCAGAAATAAACATGTTTCTGCAAGTTTGGTCAACCCCATGTAAGTTATGGGGCAGTAACAGTACACTTTTCAAAACGTGTTTTTCAGCCCGAAATAAACACGTTTTTTCAGACAACTGAATTACCATGTAACAGCAAGGCTCAGAAGAGCCCACACACTCAGATCTTAACCCCAGTGTGCAGAAAGTGTCAAAACGTGTTTTTCAGCAGAAATAAACATGTTTCTGCAAGTTTGGTCAACCCCATGCAAGTTATGGGGCAGTAACAGTGCACTTTTCAAAACGTGTTTTTCAGCCCGAAATAAACACGTTTTTTCAGACAACTGAATCCCCATGTAACAGCAAGGCTCAGAAGAGCCCACACACTCAGATCTTAACCCCAGTGTGCAGAAAGGGTCAAAACGTGTTTTTCAGCAGAAATAAACATGTTTCTGCAAGTTTGGTCAACCCCATGTAAGTTATGGGGCAGTAACAGTACACTTTTCAAAACGTGTTTTTCAGCCCGAAATAAACGCGTTTTTTCAGACAACTGAATCCCCATGTAACAGCAAGGCTCAGAAGAGCCCACACACTCAGATCTTAACCCCAGTGTGAAGAAAGTGTCAAAACGTGTTTTTCAGCAGAAATAAACATGTTTCTGCAAGTTTGGTCAACCCCATGCAAGTTATGGGGCAGTAACAGTACACTTTTCAAAACGTGTTTTTCAGCCCGAAATAAACGCGTTTTTTCAGACAACTGAATCCCCATGTAACAGCAAGGCTCAGAAGAGCCCACACACTCAGATCTTAACCCCAGTGTGCAGAAAGGGTCAACACGTGTTTTTCAGCAGAAATAAACATGTTTCTGCAAGTTTGGTCAACCCCATGCAAGTTATGGGGCAGTAACAGTACACTTTTCAAAACGTGTTTTTCAGCCCGAAATAAACGCGTTTTTTCAGACAACTGAATCCCCATGTAACAGCAAGGCTCAGAAGAGCCCACACACTCAGATCTTAACCCCAGTGTGCAGAAAGGGTCAAAACGTGTTTTTCAGCAGAAATAAACATGTTTCTGCAAGTTTGGTCAGCCCCATGTAAGTTATGGGGTAGTAACAGTACACTTTTCAAAACGTGTTTTTCAGCCCGAAATAAACGCGTTTTTTCAGACAACTGAATTACCATTTAACAGCAAGGCTCAGAAGAGCCCACACACTCAGATCTTAACCCCAGTGTGCAGAAAGTGTCAAAACGTGTTTTTCAGCAGAAATAAACATGTTTCTGCAAGTTTGGTCAACCCCATGTAAGTTATGGGGCAGTAACAGTACACTTTTCAAAACGTGTTTTTCAGCACGAAATAAACGCGTTTTTTCAGACAACTGAATCCCCATGTAACAGCAAGGCTCAGAAGAGCCCACACACTCAGATCTTAACCCCAGTGTGCAGAAAGTGTCAAAACGTGTTTTTCAGCAGAAATAAACATGTTTCTGCAAGTTTGGTCAACCCCATGCAAGTTATGGGGCAGTAACAGTACACTTTTCAAAACGTGTTTTTCAGCCCGAAATAAACACGTTTTTTCAGACAACTGAATCCCCATGTAACAGCAAGGCTCAGAAGAGCCCAGACACTCAGATCTTAACCCCAGTGTGCAGAAAGGGTCAAAACGTGTTTTTCAGCAGAAATAAACATGTTTCTGCAAGTTTGGTCAGCCCCATGTAAGTTATGGGGCAGTAACAGTACACTTTTCAAAACGTGTTTTTCAGCCCGAAATAAACACGTTTTTTCAGACAACTGAATCCCCATGTAACAGCAAGGCTCAGAAGAGCCCACACACTCAGATCTTAACCCCAGTGTGCAGAAAGTGTCAAAACGTGTTTTTCAGCAGAAATAAACATGTTTCTGCAAGTTTGGTCAACCCCATGCAAGTTATGGGGCAGTAACAGTACACTTTTCAAAACGTGTTTTTCAGCCCGAAATAAACGCGTTTTTTCAGACAACTGAATCCCCATGTAACAGCAAGGCTCAGAAGAGCCCACACACTCAGATCTTAACCCCAGTGTGCAGAAAGTGTCAAAACGTGTTTTTCAGCAGAAATAAACATGTTTCTGCAAGTTTGGTCAACCCCATGCAAGTTATGGGGCAGTAACAGTACACTTTTCAAAACGTGTTTTTCAGCCCGAAATAAACACGTTTTTTCAGACAACTGAATCCCCATGTAACAGCAAGGCTCAGAAGAGCCCAGACACTCAGATCTTAACCCCAGTGTGCAGAAAGGGTCAAAACGTGTTTTTCAGCAGAAATAAACATGTTTCTGCAAGTTTGGTCAGCCCCATGTAAGTTATGGGGCAGTAACAGTACACTTTTCAAAACGTGTTTTTCAGCCCGAAATAAACACGTTTTTTCAGACAACTGAATCCCCATGTAACAGCAAGGCTCAGAAGAGCCCACACACTCAGATCTTAACCCCAGTGTGCAGAAAGTGTCAAAACGTGTTTTTCAGCAGAAATAAACATGTTTCTGCAAGTTTGGTCAACCCCATGCAAGTTATGGGGCAGTAACAGTACACTTTTCAAAACGTGTTTTTCAGCCCGAAATAAACGCGTTTTTTCAGACAACTGAATCCCCATGTAACAGCAAGGCTCAGATGAGCCCACACACTCAGATCTTAACCCCAGTGTGCAGAAAGGGTCAAAACGTGTTTTTCAGCAGAAATAAACATGTTTCTGCAAGTTTGGTCAACCCCATGCAAGTTATGGGGCAGTAACAGTACACTTTTCAAAACGTGTTTTTCAGCCCGAAATGAACGCGTTTTTTCAGACAAATGAATCCCCATGTAACAGCAAGGCTCAGAAGAGCCCACACACTCAGATCTTAACCCCAGTGTGCAGAAAGGGTCAAAACGTGTTTTTCAGCAGAAATAAACATGTTTCTGCAAGTTTGGTCAACCCCATGTAAGTTATGGGGCAGTAACAGTACACTTTTCAAAACGTGTTTTTCAGCCCGAAATAAACACGTTTTTTCAGACAACTGAATTACCATGTAACAGCAAGGCTCAGAAGAGCCCACACACTCAGATCTTAACCCCAGTGTGCAGAAAGTGTCAAAACGTGTTTTTCAGCAGAAATAAGCATGTTTCTGCAAGTTTGGTCAACCCCATGCAAGTTATGGGGCAGTAACAGTACACTTTTCAAAACGTGTTTTACAGCCCGAAATAAACACGTTTTTTCAGACAACTGAATTACCATGTAACAGCAAGGCTCAGAAGAGCCCACACACTCAGATCTTAACCCCAGTGTGCAGAAAGTGTCAAAACGTGTTTTTCAGCAGAAATAAACATGTTTCTGCAAGTTTGGTCAACCCCATGTAAGTTATGGGGCAGTAACAGTACACTTTTCAAAACGTGTTTTTCAGCCCGAAATAAACGCGTTTTTTCAGACAACTGAATCCCCATGTAACAGCAAGGCTCAGAAGAGCCCACACACTCAGATCTTAACCCCAGTGTGCAGAAAGGGTCAAAACGTGTTTTTCAGCAGAAATAAACATGTTTCTGCAAGTTTGGTCAACCCCATGTAAGTTATGGGGCAGTAACAGTACACTTTTCAAAACGTGTTTTTCAGCCCGAAATAAACACGTTTTTTCAGACAACTGAATTACCATGTAACAGCAAGGCTCAGAAGAGCCCACACACTCAGATCTTAACCCCAGTGTGCAGAAAGTGTCAAAACGTGTTTTTCAGCAGAAATAAACATGTTTCTGCAAGTTTGGTCAACCCCATGCAAGTTATGGGGCAGTAACAGTGCACTTTTCAAAACGTGTTTTTCAGCCCGAAATAAACACGTTTTTTCAGACAACTGAATCCCCATGTAACAGCAAGGCTCAGAAGAGCCCACACACTCAGATCTTAACCCCAGTGTGCAGAAAGGGTCAAAACGTGTTTTTCAGCAGAAATAAACATGTTTCTGCAAGTTTGGTCAACCCCATGTAAGTTATGGGGCAGTAACAGTACACTTTTCAAAACGTGTTTTTCAGCCCGAAATAAACGCGTTTTTTCAGACAACTGAATCCCCATGTAACAGCAAGGCTCAGAAGAGCCCACACACTCAGATCTTAACCCCAGTGTGAAGAAAGTGTCAAAACGTGTTTTTCAGCAGAAATAAACATGTTTCTGCAAGTTTGGTCAACCCCATGCAAGTTATGGGGCAGTAACAGTACACTTTTCAAAACGTGTTTTTCAGCCCGAAAAAAACACGTTTTTTCAGACAACTGAATCCCCATGTAACAGCAAGGCTCAGAAGAGCCCACACACTCAGATCTTAACCCCAGTGTGCAGAAAGGGTCAAAACGTGTTTTTCAGCAGAAATAAACATGTTTCTGCAAGTTTGGTCAACCCCATGCAAGTTATGGGGCAGTAACAGTACACTTTTCAAAACGTGTTTTTCAGCCCGAAATAAACACGTTTTTTCAGACAACTGAATCCCCATGTAACAGCAAGGCTCAGAAGAGCCCACACACTCAGATCTTAACCCCAGTGTGCAGAAAGGGTCAAAACGTGTTTTTCAGCAGAAATAAACATGTTTCTGCAAGTTTGGTCAACCCCATGCAAGTTATGGGGCAGTAACAGTACACTTTTCAAAACGTCTTTTTCAGCCCGAAATAAACACGCTTTTTCAGACAACTGAATCCCCATGTAACAGCAAGGCTCAGAAGAGCCCACACACTCAGATCTTAACCCCAGTGTGCAGAAAGTGTCAAAACGTGTTTTTCAGCAGAAATAAACATGTTTCTGCAAGTTTGGTCAACCCCATGCAAGTTATGGGGCAGTAACAGTACACTTTTCAAAACGTGTTTTTCAGCCCGAAATAAACGCGTTTTTTCAGACAACTGAATCCCCATGTAACAGCAAGGCTCAGAAGAGCCCACACACTCAGATCTTAACCCCAGTGTGCAGAAAGGGTCAAAACGTGTTTTTCAGCAGAAATAAACATGTTTCTGCAAGTTTGGTCAACCCCATGCAAGTTATGGGGCAGTAACAGTACACTTTTCAAAACGTGTTTTTCAGCCCGAAATAAACGCGTTTTTTCAGACAACTGAATCCCCATGTAACAGCAAGGCTCAGAAGAGCCCACACACTCAGATCTTAACCCCAGTGTGCAGAAAGTGTCAAAACGTGTTTTTCAGCAGAAATAAACATGTTTCTGCAAGTTTGGTCAACCCCATGCAAGTTATGGGGCAGTAACAGTACACTTTTCAAAACGTGTTTTTCAGCCCGAAATAAACACGTTTTTTCAGACAACTGAATCCCCATGTAACAGCAAGGCTCAGAAGAGCCCACACACTCAGATCTTAACCCCAGTGTGCAGAAAGGGTCAAAACGTGTTTTTCAGCAGAAATAAACATGTTTCTGCAAGTTTGGTCAACCCCATGCAAGTTATGGGGCAGTAACAGTACACTTTTCAAAACGTCTTTTTCAGCCCGAAATAAACACGCTTTTTCAGACAACTGAATCCCCATGTAACAGCAAGGCTCAGAAGAGCCCACACACTCAGATCTTAACCCCAGTGTGCAGAAAGTGTCAAAACGTGTTTTTCAGCAGAAATAAACATGTTTCTGCAAGTTTGGTCAACCCCATGCAAGTTATGGGGCAGTAACAGTACACTTTTCAAAACGTGTTTTTCAGCCCGAAATAAACGCGTTTTTTCAGACAACTGAATCCCCATGTAACAGCAAGGCTCAGAAGAGCCCACACACTCAGATCTTAACCCCAGTGTGCAGAAAGGGTCAAAACGTGTTTTTCAGCAGAAATAAACATGTTTCTGCAAGTTTGGTCAACCCCATGCAAGTTATGGGGCAGTAACAGTACACTTTTCAAAACGTGTTTTTCAGCCCGAAATAAACGCGTTTTTTCAGACAACTGAATCCCCATGTAACAGCAAGGCTCAGAAGAGCCCACACACTCAGATCTTAACCCCAGTGTGCAGAAAGTGTCAAAACGTGTTTTTCAGCAGAAATAAACATGTTTCTGCAAGTTTGGTCAACCCCATGCAAGTTATGGGGCAGTAACAGTGCACTTTTCAAAACGTGTTTTTCAGCCCGAAATAAACACGTTTTTTCAGACAACTGAATCCCCATGTAACAGCAAGGCTCAGAAGAGCCCACACACTCAGATCTTAACCCCAGTGTGCAGAAAGGGTCAAAACGTGTTTTTCAGCAGAAATAAACATGTTTCTGCAAGTTTGGTCAACCCCATGCAAGTTATGGGGCAGTAACAGTACACTTTTCAAAACGTGTTTTTCAGCCCGAAATAAACACGTTTTTTCAGACAACTGAATCCCCATGTAACAGCAAGGCTCAGAAGAGCCCACACACTCAGATCTTAACCCCAGTGTGCAGAAAGGGTCAAAACGTGTTTTTCAGCAGAAATAAACATGTTTCTGCAAGTTTGGTCAACCCCATGCAAGTTATGGGGCAGTAACAGTACACTTTTCAAAACGTGTTTTTCAGCCCGAAATAAACACGTTTTTTCAGACAACTGAATCCCCATGTAACAGCAAGGCTCAGAAGAGCCCACACACTCAGATCTTAACCCCAGTGTGCAGAAAGGGTCAAAACGTGTTTTTCAGCAGAAATAAACATGTTTCTGCAAGTTTGGTCAACCCCATGCAAGTTATGGGGCAGTAACAGTACACTTTTCAAAACGTGTTTTTCAGCCCGAAATAAACGCATTTTTTCAGACAACTGAATCCCCATGTAACAGCAAGGCTCAGAAGAGCCCACACACTCAGATCTTAACCCCAGTGTGCAGAAAGGGTCAAAACGTGTTTTTCAGCAGAAATAAACATGTTTCTGCAAGTTTGGTCAGCCCCATGTAAGTTATGGGGTAGTAACAGTACACTTTTCAAAACGTGTTTTTCAGCCCGAAATAAACGCGTTTTTTCAGACAACTGAATTACCATTTAACAGCAAGGCTCAGAAGAGCCCACACACTCAGATCTTAACCCCAGTGTGCAGAAAGTGTCAAAACGTGTTTTTCAGCAGAAATAAACATGTTTCTGCAAGTTTGGTCAACCCCATGTAAGTTATGGGGCAGTAACAGTACACTTTTCAAAACGTGTTTTTCAGCCCGAAATAAACGCGTTTTTTCAGACAACTGAATCCCCATGTAACAGCAAGGCTCAGAAGAGCCCACACACTCAGATCTTAACCCCAGTGTGCAGAAAGTGTCAAAACGTGTTTTTCAGCAGAAATAAACATGTTTCTGCAAGTTTGGTCAACCCCATGCAAGTTATGGGGCAGTAACAGTACACTTTTCAAAACGTGTTTTTCAGCCCGAAATAAACACGTTTTTTCAGACAACTGAATCCCCATGTAACAGCAAGGCTCAGAAGAGCCCAGACACTCAGATCTTAACCCCAGTGTGCAGAAAGGGTCAAAACGTGTTTTTCAGCAGAAATAAACATGTTTCTGCAAGTTTGGTCAGCCCCATGTAAGTTATGGGGCAGTAACAGTACACTTTTCAAAACGTGTTTTTCAGCCCGAAATAAACACGTTTTTTCAGACAACTGAATCCCCATGTAACAGCAAGGCTCAGAAGAGCCCACACACTCAGATCTTAACCCCAGTGTGCAGAAAGTGTCAAAACGTGTTTTTCAGCAGAAATAAACATGTTTCTGCAAGTTTGGTCAACCCCATGCAAGTTATGGGGCAGTAACAGTACACTTTTCAAAACGTGTTTTTCAGCCCGAAATAAACGCGTTTTTTCAGACAACTGAATCCCCATGTAACAGCAAGGCTCAGAAGAGCCCACACACTCAGATCTTAACCCCACTGTGCAGAAAGTGTCAAAACGTGTTTTTCAGCAGAAATAAACATGTTTCTGCAAGTTTGGTCAACCCCATGCAAGTTATGGGGCAGTAACAGTACACTTTTCAAAACGTGTTTTTCAGCCCGAAATAAACACGTTTTTTCAGACAACTGAATCCCCATGTAACAGCAAGGCTCAGAAGAGCCCAGACACTCAGATCTTAACCCCAGTGTGCAGAAAGGGTCAAAACGTGTTTTTCAGCAGAAATAAACATGTTTCTGCAAGTTTGGTCAGCCCCATGTAAGTTATGGGGCAGTAACAGTACACTTTTCAAAACGTGTTTTTCAGCCCGAAATAAACACGTTTTTTCAGACAACTGAATCCCCATGTAACAGCAAGGCTCAGAAGAGCCCACACACTCAGATCTTAACCCCAGTGTGCAGAAAGTGTCAAAACGTGTTTTTCAGCAGAAATAAACATGTTTCTGCAAGTTTGGTCAACCCCATGCAAGTTATGGGGCAGTAACAGTACACTTTTCAAAACGTGTTTTTCAGCCCGAAATAAACGCGTTTTTTCAGACAACTGAATCCCCATGTAACAGCAAGGCTCAGATGAGCCCACACACTCAGATCTTAACCCCAGTGTGCAGAAAGGGTCAAAACGTGTTTTTCAGCAGAAATAAACATGTTTCTGCAAGTTTGGTCAACCCCATGCAAGTTATGGGGCAGTAACAGTACACTTTTCAAAACGTGTTTTTCAGCCCGAAATAAACACGTTTTTTCAGACAACTGAATCCCCATGTAACAGCAAGGCTCAGAAGAGCCCACACACTCAGATCTTAACCCCAGTGTGCAGAAAGGGTCAAAACGTGTTTTTCAGCAGAAATAAACATGTTTCTGCAAGTTTGGTCAACCCCATGCAAGTTATGGGGCAGTAACAGTACACTTTTCAAAACGTGTTTTTCAGCCCGAAATAAACGCATTTTTTCAGACAACTGAATCCCCATGTAACAGCAAGGCTCAGAAGAGCCCACACACTCAGATCTTAACCCCAGTGTGCAGAAAGGGTCAAAACGTGTTTTTCAGCAGAAATAAACATGTTTCTGCAAGTTTGGTCAGCCCCATGTAAGTTATGGGGTAGTAACAGTACACTTTTCAAAACGTGTTTTTCAGCCCGAAATAAACGCGTTTTTTCAGACAACTGAATTACCATTTAACAGCAAGGCTCAGAAGAGCCCACACACTCAGATCTTAACCCCAGTGTGCAGAAAGTGTCAAAACGTGTTTTTCAGCAGAAATAAACATGTTTCTGCAAGTTTGGTCAACCCCATGTAAGTTATGGGGCAGTAACAGTACACTTTTCAAAACGTGTTTTTCAGCCCGAAATAAACGCGTTTTTTCAGACAACTGAATCCCCATGTAACAGCAAGGCTCAGAAGAGCCCACACACTCAGATCTTAACCCCAGTGTGCAGAAAGTGTCAAAACGTGTTTTTCAGCAGAAATAAACATGTTTCTGCAAGTTTGGTCAACCCCATGCAAGTTATGGGGCAGTAACAGTACACTTTTCAAAACGTGTTTTTCAGCCCGAAATAAACACATTTTTTCAGACAACTGAATCCCCATGTAACAGCAAGGCTCAGAAGAGCCCAGACACTCAGATCTTAACCCCAGTGTGCAGAAAGGGTCAAAACGTGTTTTTCAGCAGAAATAAACATGTTTCTGCAAGTTTGGTCAGCCCCATGTAAGTTATGGGGCAGTAACAGTACACTTTTCAAAACGTGTTTTTCAGCCCGAAATAAACACGTTTTTTCAGACAACTGAATCCCCATGTAACAGCAAGGCTCAGAAGAGCCCACACACTCAGATCTTAACCCCAGTGTGCAGAAAGTGTCAAAACGTGTTTTTCAGCAGAAATAAACATGTTTCTGCAAGTTTGGTTACCCCATGCAAGTTATGGGGCAGTAACAGTACACTTTTCAAAACGTGTTTTTCAGCCCGAAATAAACGCGTTTTTTCAGACAACTGAATCCCCATGTAACAGCAAGGCTCAGATGAGCCCACACACTCAGATCTTAACCCCAGTGTGCAGAAAGGGTCAAAACGTGTTTTTCAGCAGAAATAAACATGTTTCTGCAAGTTTGGTCAACCCCATGCAAGTTATGGGGCAGTAACAGTACACTTTTCAAAACGTGTTTTTCAGCCCGAAATGAACGCGTTTTTTCAGACAAATGAATCCCCATGTAACAGCAAGGCTCAGAAGAGCCCACACACTCAGATCTTAACCCCAGTGTGCAGAAAGGGTCAAAACGTGTTTTTCAGCAGAAATAAACATGTTTCTGCAAGTTTGGTCAACCCCATGTAAGTTATGGGGCAGTAACAGTACACTTTTCAAAACGTGTTTTTCAGCCCGAAATAAACACGTTTTTTCAGACAACTGAATTACCATGTAACAGCAAGGCTCAGAAGAGCCCACACACTCAGATCTTAACCCCAGTGTGCAGAAAGTGTCAAAACGTGTTTTTCAGCAGAAATAAGCATGTTTCTGCAAGTTTGGTCAACCCCATGCAAGTTATGGGGCAGTAACAGTACACTTTTCAAAACGTGTTTTACAGCCCGAAATAAACACGTTTTTTCAGACAACTGAATTACCATGTAACAGCAAGGCTCAGAAGAGCCCACACACTCAGATCTTAACCCCAGTGTGCAGAAAGTGTCAAAACGTGTTTTTCAGCAGAAATAAACATGTTTCTGCAAGTTTGGTCAACCCCATGTAAGTTATGGGGCAGTAACAGTACACTTTTCAAAACGTGTTTTTCAGCCCGAAATAAACGCGTTTTTTCAGACAACTGAATCCCCATGTAACAGCAAGGCTCAGAAGAGCCCACACACTCAGATCTTAACCCCAGTGTGCAGAAAGGGTCAAAACGTGTTTTTCAGCAGAAATAAACATGTTTCTGCAAGTTTGGTCAACCCCATGTAAGTTATGGGGCAGTAACAGTACACTTTTCAAAACGTGTTTTTCAGCCCGAAATAAACACGTTTTTTCAGACAACTAAATTACCATGTAACAGCAAGGCTCAGAAGAGCCCACACACTCAGATCTTAACCCCAGTGTGCAGAAAGTGTCAAAACGTGTTTTTCAGCAGAAATAAACATGTTTCTGCAAGTTTGGTCAACCCCATGTAAGTTATGGGGCAGTAACAGTACACTTTTCAAAACGTGTTTTTCAGCCCGAAATAAACGCGTTTTTTCAGACAACTGAATCCCCATGTAACAGCAAGGCTCAGAAGAGCCCACACACTCAGATCTTAACCCCAGTGTGAAGAAAGTGTCAAAACGTGTTTTTCAGCAGAAATAAACATGTTTCTGCAAGTTTGGTCAACCCCATGCAAGTTATGGGGCAGTAACAGTACACTTTTCAAAACGTGTTTTTCAGCCCGAAAAAAACACGTTTTTTCAGACAACTGAATCCCCATGTAACAGCAAGGCTCAGAAGAGCCCACACACTCAGATCTTAACCCCAGTGTGCAGAAAGGGTCAAAACGTGTTTTTCAGCAGAAATAAACATGTTTCTGCAAGTTTGGTCAACCCCATGCAAGTTATGGGGCAGTAACAGTACACTTTTCAAAACGTGTTTTTCAGCCCGAAATAAACACGTTTTTTCAGACAACTGAATCCCCATGTAACAGCAAGGCTCAGAAGAGCCCACACACTCAGATCTTAACCCCAGTGTGCAGAAAGGGTCAAAACGTGTTTTTCAGCAGAAATAAACATAATTCTGCAAGTTTGGTCAACCCCATGTAAGTTATGGGGCAGTAACAGTACACTTTTCAAAACGTGTTTTTCAGCCCGAATTAAACGCGTTTTTTCAGACAACTGAATCCCCATGTAACAGCAAGGCTCAGAAGAGCCCACACACTCAGATCTTAACCCCAGTGTGCAGAAAGGGTCAAAACGTGTTTTTCAGCAGAAATAAACATGTTTCTGCAAGTTTGGTCAACCACATGCAAGTTATGGGGCAGTAACAGTACACTTTTCAAAACGTGTTTTTCAGCCCGAAATAAACGCGTTTTTTCAGACAACTGAATCCCCATGTAACAGCAAGGCTCAGAAGAGCCCACACACTCAGATCTTAACCCCAGTGTGCAGAAAGGGTCAAAACGTGTTTTTCAGCAGAAATAAACATGTTTCTGCAAGTTTGGTCAACCCCATGCAAGTTATGGGGCAGTAACAGTACACTTTTCAAAACGTGTTTTTCAGCCCGAAATAAACGCGTTTTTTCAGACAACTGAATCCCCATGTAACAGCAAGGCTCAGAAGAGCCCACACACTCAGATCTTAACCCCAGTGTGCAGAAAGGGTCAAAACGTGTTTTTCAGCAGAAATAAACATGTTTCTGCAAGTTTGGTCAGCCCCATGTAAGTTATGGGGCAGTAACAGTACACTTTTCAAAACGTGTTTTTCAGCCCGAAATAAACGCGTTTTTTCAGACAACTGAATCCCCATGTAACAGCAAGGCTCAGAAGAGCCCACACACTCAGATCTTAACCCCAGTGTGCAGAAAGTGTCAAAACGTGTTTTTCAGCAGAAATAAACATGTTTCTGCAAGTTTGGTCAACCCCATGTAAGTTATGGGGCAGTAACAGTACACTTTTCAAAACGTGTTTTTCAGCCCGAAATAAACACGTTTTTTCAGACAACTGAATCCCCATGTAACAGCAAGGCTCAGAAGAGCCCACACACTCAGATCTTAACCCCAGTGTGCAGAAAGGGTCAAAACGTGTTTTTCAGCAGAAATAAACATGTTTCTGCAAGTTTGGTCAACCCCATGTAAGTTATGGGGCAGTAACAGTACACTTTTCAAAACGTGTTTTTCAGCCCGAAATAAACACGTTTTTTCAGACAACTGAATTACCATGTAACAGCAAGGCTCAGAAGAGCCCACACACTCAGATCTTAACCCCAGTGTGCAGAAAGTGTCAAAACGTGTTTTTCAGCAGAAATAAACATGTTTCTGCAAGTTTGGTCAACCCCATGCAAGTTATGGGGCAGTAACAGTGCACTTTTCAAAACGTGTTTTTCAGCCCGAAATAAACACGTTTTTTCAGACAACTGAATCCCCATGTAACAGCAAGGCTCAGAAGAGCCCACACACTCAGATCTTAACCCCAGTGTGCAGAAAGGGTCAAAACGTGTTTTTCAGCAGAAATAAACATGTTTCTGCAAGTTTGGTCAACCCCATGTAAGTTATGGGGCAGTAACAGTACACTTTTCAAAACGTGTTTTTCAGCCCGAAATAAACGCGTTTTTTCAGACAACTGAATCCCCATGTAACAGCAAGGCTCAGAAGAGCCCACACACTCAGATCTTAACCCCAGTGTGAAGAAAGTGTCAAAACGTGTTTTTCAGCAGAAATAAACATGTTTCTGCAAGTTTGGTCAACCCCATGCAAGTTATGGGGCAGTAACAGTACACTTTTCAAAACGTGTTTTTCAGCCCGAAAAAAACACGTTTTTTCAGACAACTGAATCCCCATGTAACAGCAAGGCTCAGAAGAGCCCACACACTCAGATCTTAACCCCAGTGTGCAGAAAGGGTCAAAACGTGTTTTTCAGCAGAAATAAACATGTTTCTGCAAGTTTGGTCAACCCCATGCAAGTTATGGGGCAGTAACAGTACACTTTTCAAAACGTGTTTTTCAGCCCGAAATAAACACGTTTTTTCAGACAACTGAATCCCCATGTAACAGCAAGGCTCAGAAGAGCCCACACACTCAGATCTTAACCCCAGTGTGCAGAAAGGGTCAAAACGTGTTTTTCAGCAGAAATAAACATGTTTCTGCAAGTTTGGTCAACCCCATGCAAGTTATGGGGCAGTAACAGTACACTTTTCAAAACGTCTTTTTCAGCCCGAAATAAACACGCTTTTTCAGACAACTGAATCCCCATGTAACAGCAAGGCTCAGAAGAGCCCACACACTCAGATCTTAACCCCAGTGTGCAGAAAGTGTCAAAACGTGTTTTTCAGCAGAAATAAACATGTTTCTGCAAGTTTGGTCAACCCCATGCAAGTTATGGGGCAGTAACAGTACACTTTTCAAAACGTGTTTTTCAGCCCGAAATAAACGCGTTTTTTCAGACAACTGAATCCCCATGTAACAGCAAGGCTCAGAAGAGCCCACACACTCAGATCTTAACCCCAGTGTGCAGAAAGGGTCAAAACGTGTTTTTCAGCAGAAATAAACATGTTTCTGCAAGTTTGGTCAACCCCATGCAAGTTATGGGGCAGTAACAGTACACTTTTCAAAACGTGTTTTTCAGCCCGAAATAAACGCGTTTTTTCAGACAACTGAATCCCCATGTAACAGCAAGGCTCAGAAGAGCCCACACACTCAGATCTTAACCCCAGTGTGCAGAAAGTGTCAAAACGTGTTTTTCAGCAGAAATAAACATGTTTCTGCAAGTTTGGTCAACCCCATGCAAGTTATGGGGCAGTAACAGTACACTTTTCAAAACGTGTTTTTCAGCCCGAAATAAACACGTTTTTTCAGACAACTGAATCCCCATGTAACAGCAAGGCTCAGAAGAGCCCACACACTCAGATCTTAACCCCAGTGTGCAGAAAGGGTCAAAACGTGTTTTTCAGCAGAAATAAACATGTTTCTGCAAGTTTGGTCAACCCCATGCAAGTTATGGGGCAGTAACAGTACACTTTTCAAAACGTCTTTTTCAGCCCGAAATAAACACGCTTTTTCAGACAACTGAATCCCCATGTAACAGCAAGGCTCAGAAGAGCCCACACACTCAGATCTTAACCCCAGTGTGCAGAAAGTGTCAAAACGTGTTTTTCAGCAGAAATAAACATGTTTCTGCAAGTTTGGTCAACCCCATGCAAGTTATGGGGCAGTAACAGTACACTTTTCAAAACGTGTTTTTCAGCCCGAAATAAACGCGTTTTTTCAGACAACTGAATCCCCATGTAACAGCAAGGCTCAGAAGAGCCCACACACTCAGATCTTAACCCCAGTGTGCAGAAAGGGTCAAAACGTGTTTTTCAGCAGAAATAAACATGTTTCTGCAAGTTTGGTCAACCCCATGCAAGTTATGGGGCAGTAACAGTACACTTTTCAAAACGTGTTTTTCAGCCCGAAATAAACGCGTTTTTTCAGACAACTGAATCCCCATGTAACAGCAAGGCTCAGAAGAGCCCACACACTCAGATCTTAACCCCAGTGTGCAGAAAGTGTCAAAACGTGTTTTTCAGCAGAAATAAACATGTTTCTGCAAGTTTGGTCAACCCCATGCAAGTTATGGGGCAGTAACAGTGCACTTTTCAAAACGTGTTTTTCAGCCCGAAATAAACACGTTTTTTCAGACAACTGAATCCCCATGTAACAGCAAGGCTCAGAAGAGCCCACACACTCAGATCTTAACCCCAGTGTGCAGAAAGGGTCAAAACGTGTTTTTCAGCAGAAATAAACATGTTTCTGCAAGTTTGGTCAACCCCATGTAAGTTATGGGGCAGTAACAGTACACTTTTCAAAACGTGTTTTTCAGCCCGAAATAAACGCGTTTTTTCAGACAACTGAATCCCCATGTAACAGCAAGGCTCAGAAGAGCCCACACACTCAGATCTTAACCCCAGTGTGAAGAAAGTGTCAAAACGTGTTTTTCAGCAGAAATAAACATGTTTCTGCAAGTTTGGTCAACCCCATGCAAGTTATGGGGCAGTAACAGTACACTTTTCAAAACGTGTTTTTCAGCCCGAAATAAACACGTTTTTTCAGACAACTGAATCCCCATGTAACAGCAAGGCTCAGAAGAGCCCAGACACTCAGATCTTAACCCCAGTGTGCAGAAAGGGTCAAAACGTGTTTTTCAGCAGAAATAAACATGTTTCTGCAAGTTTGGTCAACCCCATGCAAGTTATGGGGCAGTAACAGTACACTTTTCAAAACGTGTTTTTCAGCCCGAAATAAACGCGTTTTTTCAGACAACTGAATCCCCATGTAACAGCAAGGCTCAGAAGAGCCCACACACTCAGATCTTAACCCCAGTGTGCAGAAAGGGTCAAAACGTGTTTTTCAGCAGAAATAAACATGTTTCTGCAAGTTTGGTCAACCCCATGCAAGTTATGGGGCAGTAACAGTACACTTTTCAAAACGTGTTTTTCAGCCCGAAATAAACGCATTTTTTCAGACAACTGAATCCCCATGTAACAGCAAGGCTCAGAAGAGCCCAGACACTCAGATCTTAACCCCAGTGTGCAGAAAGGGTCAAAACGTGTTTTTCAGCAGAAATAAACATGTTTCTGCAAGTTTGGTCAGCCCCATGTAAGTTATGGGGTAGTAACAGTACACTTTTCAAAACGTGTTTTTCAGCCCGAAATAAACGCGTTTTTTCAGACAACTGAATTACCATTTAACAGCAAGGCTCAGAAGAGCCCACACACTCAGATCTTAACCCCAGTGTGCAGAAAGTGTCAAAACGTGTTTTTCAGCAGAAATAAACATGTTTCTGCAAGTTTGGTCAACCCCATGTAAGTTATGGGGCAGTAACAGTACACTTTTCAAAACGTGTTTTTCAGCCCGAAATAAACGCGTTTTTTCAGACAACTGAATCCCCATGTAACAGCAAGGCTCAGAAGAGCCCACACACTCAGATCTTAACCCCAGTGTGCAGAAAGTGTCAAAACGTGTTTTTCAGCAGAAATAAACATGTTTCTGCAAGTTTGGTCAACCCCATGCAAGTTATGGGGCAGTAACAGTACACTTTTCAAAACGTGTTTTTCAGCCCGAAATAAACACGTTTTTTCAGACAACTGAATCCCCATGTAACAGCAAGGCTCAGAAGAGCCCAGACACTCAGATCTTAACCCCAGTGTGCAGAAAGGGTCAAAACGTGTTTTTCAGCAGAAATAAACATGTTTCTGCAAGTTTGGTCAGCCCCATGTAAGTTATGGGGCAGTAACAGTACACTTTTCAAAACGTGTTTTTCAGCCCGAAATAAACACGTTTTTTCAGACAACTGAATCCCCATGTAACAGCAAGGCTCAGAAGAGCCCACACACTCAGATCTTAACCCCAGTGTGCAGAAAGTGTCAAAACGTGTTTTTCAGCAGAAATAAACATGTTTCTGCAAGTTTGGTCAACCCCATGCAAGTTATGGGGCAGTAACAGTACACTTTTCAAAACGTGTTTTTCAGCCCGAAATAAACGCGTTTTTTCAGACAACTGAATCCCCATGTAACAGCAAGGCTCAGAAGAGCCCACACACTCAGATCTTAACCCCAGTGTGCAGAAAGTGTCAAAACGTGTTTTTCAGCAGAAATAAACATGTTTCTGCAAGTTTGGTCAACCCCATGCAAGTTATGGGGCAGTAACAGTACACTTTTCAAAACGTGTTTTTCAGCCCGAAATAAACACGTTTTTTCAGACAACTGAATCCCCATGTAACAGCAAGGCTCAGAAGAGCCCAGACACTCAGATCTTAACCCCAGTGTGCAGAAAGGGTCAAAACGTGTTTTTCAGCAGAAATAAACATGTTTCTGCAAGTTTGGTCAGCCCCATGTAAGTTATGGGGCAGTAACAGTACACTTTTCAAAACGTGTTTTTCAGCCCGAAATAAACACGTTTTTTCAGACAACTGAATCCCCATGTAACAGCAAGGCTCAGAAGAGCCCACACACTCAGATCTTAACCCCAGTGTGCAGAAAGTGTCAAAACGTGTTTTTCAGCAGAAATAAACATGTTTCTGCAAGTTTGGTCAACCCCATGCAAGTTATGGGGCAGTAACAGTACACTTTTCAAAACGTGTTTTTCAGCCCGAAATAAACGCGTTTTTTCAGACAACTGAATCCCCATGTAACAGCAAGGCTCAGATGAGCCCACACACTCAGATCTTAACCCCAGTGTGCAGAAAGGGTCAAAACGTGTTTTTCAGCAGAAATAAACATGTTTCTGCAAGTTTGGTCAACCCCATGCAAGTTATGGGGCAGTAACAGTACACTTTTCAAAACGTGTTTTTCAGCCCGAAATGAACGCGTTTTTTCAGACAAATGAATCCCCATGTAACAGCAAGGCTCAGAAGAGCCCACACACTCAGATCTTAACCCCAGTGTGCAGAAAGGGTCAAAACGTGTTTTTCAGCAGAAATAAACATGTTTCTGCAAGTTTGGTCAACCCCATGTAAGTTATGGGGCAGTAACAGTACACTTTTCAAAACGTGTTTTTCATCCCGAAATAAACACGTTTTTTCAGACAACTGAATTACCATGTAACAGCAAGGCTCAGAAGAGCCCACACACTCAGATCTTAACCCCAGTGTGCAGAAAGTGTCAAAACGTGTTTTTCAGCAGAAATAAGCATGTTTCTGCAAGTTTGGTCAACCCCATGCAAGTTATGGGGCAGTAACAGTACACTTTTCAAAACGTGTTTTACAGCCCGAAATAAACACGTTTTTTCAGACAACTGAATTACCATGTAACAGCAAGGCTCAGAAGAGCCCACACACTCAGATCTTAACCCCAGTGTGCAGAAAGTGTCAAAACGTGTTTTTCAGCAGAAATAAACATGTTTCTGCAAGTTTGGTCAACCCCATGTAAGTTATGGGGCAGTAACAGTACACTTTTCAAAACGTGTTTTTCAGCCCGAAATAAACGCGTTTTTTCAGACAACTGAATCCCCATGTAACAGCAAGGCTCAGAAGAGCCCACACACTCAGATCTTAACCCCAGTGTGCAGAAAGGGTCAAAACGTGTTTTTCAGCAGAAATAAACATGTTTCTGCAAGTTTGGTCAACCCCATGTAAGTTATGGGGCAGTAACAGTACACTTTTCAAAACGTGTTTTTCAGCCCGAAATAAACACGTTTTTTCAGACAACTAAATTACCATGTAACAGCAAGGCTCAGAAGAGCCCACACACTCAGATCTTAACCCCAGTGTGCAGAAAGTGTCAAAACGTGTTTTTCAGCAGAAATAAACATGTTTCTGCAAGTTTGGTCAACGCCATGCAAGTTATGGGGCAGTAACAGTGCACTTTTCAAAACGTGTTTTTCAGCCCGAAATAAACACGTTTTTTCAGACAACTGAATCCCCATGTAACAGCAAGGCTCAGAAGAGCCCACACACTCAGATCTTAACCCCAGTGTGCAGAAAGGGTCAAAACGTGTTTTTCAGCAGAAATAAACATGTTTCTGCAAGTTTGGTCAACCCCATGTAAGTTATGGGGCAGTAACAGTACACTTTTCAAAACGTGTTTTTCAGCCCGAAATAAACGCGTTTTTTCAGACAACTGAATCCCCATGTAACAGCAAGGCTCAGAAGAGCCCACACACTCAGATCTTAACCCCAGTGTGAAGAAAGTGTCAAAACGTGTTTTTCAGCAGAAATAAACATGTTTCTGCAAGTTTGGTCAACCCCATGCAAGTTATGGGGCAGTAACAGTACACTTTTCAAAACGTGTTTTTCAGCCCGAAAAAAACACGTTTTTTCAGACAACTGAATCCCCATGTAACAGCAAGGCTCAGAAGAGCCCACACACTCAGATCTTAACCCCAGTGTGCAGAAAGGGTCAAAACGTGTTTTTCAGCAGAAATAAACATGTTTCTGCAAGTTTGGTCAACCCCATGCAAGTTATGGGGCAGTAACAGTACACTTTTCAAAACGTGTTTTTCAGCCCGAAATAAACACGTTTTTTCAGACAACTGAATCCCCATGTAACAGCAAGGCTCAGAAGAGCCCACACACTCAGATCTTAACCCCAGTGTGCAGAAAGGGTCAAAACGTGTTTTTCAGCAGAAATAAACATAATTCTGCAAGTTTGGTCAACCCCATGTAAGTTATGGGGCAGTAACAGTACACTTTTCAAAACGTGTTTTTCAGCCCGAATTAAACGCGTTTTTCAGACAACTGAATCCCCATGTAACAGCAAGGCTCAGAAGAGCCCACACACTCAGATCTTAACCCCAGTGTGCAGAAAGGGTCAAAACGTGTTTTTCAGCAGAAATAAACATGTTTCTGCAAGTTTGGTCAACCCCATGTAAGTTATGGGGCAGTAACAGTACACTTTTCAAAACGTGTTTTTCACCCCGAAATAAACACGTTTTTTCAGACAACTGAATCCCCATGTAACAGCAAGGCTCAGAAGAGCCCACACACTCAGATCTTAACCCCAGTGTGCAGAAAGTGTCAAAACGTGTTTTTCAGCAGAAATAAACATGTTTCTGCAAGTTTGGTCAACCCCATGCAAGTTATGGGGCAGTAACAGTACACTTTTCAAAACGTGTTTTTCAGCCCGAAATAAACACGTTTTTTCAGACAACTGAATCCCCATGTAACAGCAAGGCTCAGAAGAGCCCACACACTCAGATCTTAACCCCAGTGTGCAGAAAGGGTCAAAACGTGTTTTTCAGCAGAAATAAACATGTTTCTGCAAGTTTGGTCAACCCCATGCAAGTTATGGGGCAGTAACAGTACACTTTTCAAAACGTGTTTTTCAGCCCGAAATAAACACGCTTTTTCAGACAACTGAATCCCCATGTAACAGCAAGGCTCAGAAGAGCCCACACACTCAGATCTTAACCCCAGTGTGCAGAAAGTGTCAAAACGTGTTTTTCAGCAGAAATAAACATGTTTCTGCAAGTTTGGTCAACCCCATGCAAGTTATGGGGCAGTAACAGTACACTTTTCAAAACGTGTTTTTCAGCCCGAAATAAACGCGTTTTTTCAGACAACTGAATCCCCATGTAACAGCAAGGCTCAGAAGAGCCCACACACTCAGATCTTAACCCCAGTGTGCAGAAAGGGTCAAAACGTGTTTTTCAGCAGAAATAAACATGTTTCTGCAAGTTTGGTCAACCCCATGCAAGTTATGGGGCAGTAACAGTACACTTTTCAAAACGTGTTTTTCAGCCCGAAATAAACGCGTTTTTTCAGACAACTGAATCCCCATGTAACAGCAAGGCTCAGAAGAGCCCACACACTCAGATCTTAACCCCAGTGTGCAGAAAGGGTCAAAACGTGTTTTTCAGCAGAAATAAACATGTTTCTGCAAGTTTGGTCAGCCCCATGTAAGTTATGGGGCAGTAACAGTACACTTTTCAAAACGTGTTTTTCAGCCCGAAATAAACGCGTTTTTTCAGACAACTGAATCCCCATGTAACAGCAAGGCTCAGAAGAGCCCACACACTCAGATCTTAACCCCAGTGTGCAGAAAGGGTCAAAACGTGTTTTTTAGCAGTAATAAACATGTTTCTGGAAGTTTGGTCAACCCCATGTAAGTTATGGGGCAGTAACAGTACACTTTTCAAAACGTGTTTTTCAGCCCGAAATAAACACGTTTTTTCAGACAACTGAATTACCATGTAACAGCAAGGCTCAGAAGAGCCCACACACTCAGATCTTAACCCCAGTGTGCAGAAAGTGTCAAAACGTGTTTTTCAGCAGAAATAAGCATGTTTCTGCAAGTTTGGTCAACCCCATGCAAGTTATGGGGCAGTAACAGTACACTTTTCAAAACGTGTTTTTCAGCCCGAAATAAACACGTTTTTTCAGACAACTGAATTACCATGTAACAGCAAGGCTCAGAAGAGCCCACACACTCAGATCTTAACCCCAGTGTGAAGAAAGTGTCAAAACGTGTTTTTCAGCAGAAATAAACATGTTTCTGCAAGTTTGGTCAACCCCATGCAAGTTATGGGGCAGTAACAGTACACTTTTCAAAACGTGTTTTTCAGCCCGAAATAAACACGTTTTTTCAGACAACTGAATCCCCATGTAACAGCAAGGCTCAGAAGAGCCCACACACTCAGATCTTAACCCCAGTGTGCAGAAAGGGTCAAAACGTGTTTTTCAGCAGAAATAAACATGTTTCTGCAAGTTTGGTCAACCCCATGCAAGTTATGGGGCAGTAACAGTACACTTTTCAAAACGTGTTTTTCAGCCCGAAATAAACACGTTTTTTCAGACAACTGAATCCCCATGTAACAGCAAGGCTCAGAAGAGCCCACACACTCAGATCTTAACCCCAGTGTGCAGAAAGGGTCAAAACGTGTTTTTCAGCAGAAATAAACATGTTTCTGCAAGTTTGGTCAACCCCATGCAAGTTATGGGGCAGTAACAGTACACTTTTCAAAACGTGTTTTTCAGCCCGAAATAAACACGTTTTTTCAGACAACTGAATCCCCATGTAACAGCAAGGCTCAGAAGAGCCCACACACTCAGATCTTAACCCCAGTGTGCAGAAAGGGTCAAAACGTGTTTTTCAGCAGAAATAAACATGTTTCTGCAAGTTTGGTCAACCCCATGTAAGTTATGGGGCAGTAACAGTACACTTTTCAAAACGTGTTTTTCAGCCCGAAATAAACGCGTTTTTTCAGACAACTGAATCCCCATGTAACAGCAAGGCTCAGAAGAGCCCACACACTCAGATCTTAACCCCAGTGTGCAGAAAGGGTCAAAACGTGTTTTTCAGCAGAAATAAACATGTTTCTGCAAGTTTGGTCAACCCCATGTAAGTTATGGGGCAGTAACAGTACACTTTTCAAAACGTGTTTTTCAGCCCGAAATAAACACGTTTTTTCAGACAACTGAATCCCCATGTAACAGCAAGGCTCAGAAGAGCCCACACACTCAGATCTTAACCCCAGTGTGCAGAAAGTGTCAAAACGTGTTTTTCAGCAGAAATAAACATGTTTCTGCAAGTTTGGTCAGCCCCATGCAAGTTATGGGGCAGTAACAGTACACTTTTCAAAACGTGTTTTTCAGCCCGAAATAAACACGTTTTTTCAGACAACTGAATCCCCATGTAAAAGCAAGGCTCAGAAGAGCCCACACACTCAGATCTTAACCCCAGTGTGCAGAAAGGGTCAAAACGTGTTTTTCAGCAGAAATAAACATGTTTCTGCAAGTTTGGTCAACCCCATGCAAGTTATGGGGCAGTAACAGTACACTTTTCAAAACGTGTTTTTCAGCCCGAAATAAACACGTTTTTTCAGACAACTGAATCCCCATGTAACAGCAAGGCTCAGAAGAGCCCACACACTCAGATCTTAACCCCAGTGTGCAGAAAGGGTCAAAACGTGTTTTTCAGCAGAAATAAACATGTTTCTGCAAGTTTGGTCAACCCCATGTAAGTTATGGGGCAGTAACAGTACACTTTTCAAAACGTGTTTTTCAGCCCGAAATAAACGCGTTTTTTCAGACAACTGAATCCCCATGTAACAGCAAGGCTCAGAAGAGCCCACACACTCAGAACTTAACCCCAGTGTGCAGAAAGGGTCAAAACGTGTTTTTCAGCAGAAATAAACATGTTTCTGCAAGTTTGGTCAACCCCATGTAAGTTATGGGGCAGTAACAGTACACTTTTCAAAACGTGTTTTTCAGCCCGAAATAAACACGTTTTTTCAGACAACTGAATCCCCATGTAACAGCAAGGCTCAGAAGAGCCCACACACTCAGATCTTAACCCCAGTGTGCAGAAAGTGTCAAAACGTGTTTTTCAGCAGAAATAAACATGTTTCTGCAAGTTTGGTCAGCCCCATGCAAGTTATGGGGCAGTAACAGTACACTTTTCAAAACGTGTTTTTCAGCCCGAAATAAACACGTTTTTTCAGACAACTGAATCCCCATGTAACAGCAAGGCTCAGAAGAGCCCACACACTCAGATCTTAACCCCAGTGTGCAGAAAGGGTCAAAACGTGTTTTTCAGCAGAAATAAACATGTTTCTGCAAGTTTGGTCAACCCCATGCAAGTTATGGGGCAGTAACAGTACACTTTTCAAAACGTGTTTTTCAGCCCGAAATAAACACGTTTTTTCAGACAACTGAATCCCCATGTAACAGCAAGGCTCAGAAGAGCCCACACACTCAGATCTTAACCCCAGTGTGCAGAAAGTGTCAAAACGTGTTTTTCAGCAGAAATAAACATGTTTCTGCAAGTTTGGTCAACCCCATGCAAGTTATGGGGCAGTAACAGTACACTTTTCAAAACGTGTTTTTCAGCCCGAAATAAACGCGTTTTTTCAGACAACTGAATCCCCATGTAACAGCAAGGCTCAGAAGAGCCCACACACTCAGATCTTAACCCCAGTGTGCAGAAAGGGTCAAAACGTGTTTTTCAGCAGAAAATAAACATGTTTCTGCAAGTTTGGTCAACCCCATGCAAGTTATGGGGCAGTAACAGTACACTTTTCAAAACGTGTTTTTCAGCCCGAAATAAACGCGTTTTTTCAGACAACTGAATCCCCATGTAACAGCAAGGCTCAGAAGAGCCCACACACTCAGATCTTAACCCCAGTGTGCAGAAAGGGTCAAAACGTGTTTTTCAGCAGAAATAAACATGTTTCTGCAAGTTTGGTCAGCCCCATGTAAGTTATGGGGTAGTAACAGTACACTTTTCAAAACGTGTTTTCAGCCCGAAATAAACGCGTTTTTTCAGACAACTGAATTACCATTTAACAGCAAGGCTCAGAAGAGCCCACACACTCAGATCTTAACCCCAGTGTGCAGAAAGTGTCAAAACGTGTTTTTCAGCAGAAATAAACATGTTTCTGCAAGTTTGGTCAACCCCATGTAAGTTATGGGGCAGTAACAGTACACTTTTCAAAACGTGTTTTTCAGCCCGAAATAAACGCGTTTTTTCAGACAACTGAATCCCCATGTAACAGCAAGGCTCAGAAGAGCCCACACACTCAGATCTTAACCCCAGTGTGCAGAAAGGGTCAAAACGTGTTTTTTAGCAGAAATAAACATGTTTCTGGAAGTTTGGTCAACCCCATGTAAGTTATGGGGCAGTAACAGTACACTTTTCAAAACGTGTTTTTCAGCCCGAAATAAACACGTTTTTTCAGACAACTGAATTACCATGTAACAGCAAGGCTCAGAAGAGCCCACACACTCAGATCTTAACCCCAGTGTGCAGAAAGTGTCAAAACGTGTTTTTCAGCAGAAATAAGCATGTTTCTGCAAGTTTGGTCAACCCCATGCAAGTTATGGGGCAGTAACAGTACACTTTTCAAAACGTGTTTTTCAGCCCGAAATAAACACGTTTTTTCAGACAACTGAATTACCATGTAACAGCAAGGCTCAGAAGAGCCCACACACTCAGATCTTAACCCCAGTGTGAAGAAAGTGTCAAAACGTGTTTTTCAGCAGAAATAAACATGTTTCTGCAAGTTTGGTCAACCCCATGCAAGTTATGGGGCAGTAACAGTACACTTTTCAAAACGTGTTTTTCAGCCCGAAATAAACACGTTTTTTCAGACAACTGAATCCCCATGTAACAGCAAGGCTCAGAAGAGCCCACACACTCAGATCTTAACCCCAGTGTGCAGAAAGGGTCAAAACGTGTTTTTCAGCAGAAATAAACATGTTTCTGCAAGTTTGGTCAACCCCATGCAAGTTATGGGGCAGTAACAGTACACTTTTCAAAACGTGTTTTTCAGCCCGAAATAAACACGTTTTTTCAGACAACTGAATCCCCATGTAACAGCAAGGCTCAGAAGAGCCCACACACTCAGATCTTAACCCCAGTGTGCAGAAAGGGTCAAAACGTGTTTTTCAGCAGAAATAAACATGTTTCTGCAAGTTTGGTCAACCCCATGCAAGTTATGGGGCAGTAACAGTACACTTTTCAAAACGTGTTTTTCAGCCCGAAATAAACACGTTTTTTTCAGACAACTGAATCCCCATGTAACAGCAAGGCTCAGAAGAGCCCACACACTCAGATCTTAACCCCAGTGTGCAGAAAGGGTCAAAACGTGTTTTTCAGCAGAAATAAACATGTTTCTGCAAGTTTGGTCAACCCCATGTAAGTTATGGGGCAGTAACAGTACACTTTTCAAAACGTGTTTTTCAGCCCGAAATAAACGCGTTTTTTCAGACAACTGAATCCCCATGTAACAGCAAGGCTCAGAAGAGCCCACACACTCAGATCTTAACCCCAGTGTGCAGAAAGGGTCAAAACGTGTTTTTCAGCAGAAATAAACATGTTTCTGCAAGTTTGGTCAACCCCATGTAAGTTATGGGGCAGTAACAGTACACTTTTCAAAACGTGTTTTTCAGCCCGAAATAAACACGTTTTTTCAGACAACTGAATCCCCATGTAACAGCAAGGCTCAGAAGAGCCCACACACTCAGATCTTAACCCCAGTGTGCAGAAAGTGTCAAAACGTGTTTTTCAGCAGAAATAAACATGTTTCTGCAAGTTTGGTCAGCCCCATGCAAGTTATGGGGCAGTAACAGTACACTTTTCAAAACGTGTTTTTCAGCCCGAAATAAACACGTTTTTTCAGACAACTGAATCCCCATGTAACAGCAAGGCTCAGAGGAGCCCACACACTCAGATCTTAACCCCAGTGTGCAGAAAGGGTCAAAACGTGTTTTTCAGCAGAAATAAACATGTTTCTGCAAGTTTGGTCAACCCCATGCAAGTTATGGGGCAGTAACAGTACACTTTTCAAAACGTGTTTTTCAGCCCGAAATAAACACGTTTTTTCAGACAACTGAATCCCCATGTAACAGCAAGGCTCAGAAGAGCCCACACACTCAGATCTTAACCCCAGTGTGCAGAAAGGGTCAAAACGTGTTTTTCAGCAGAAATAAACATGTTTCTGCAAGTTTGGTCAACCCCATGTAAGTTATGGGGCAGTAACAGTACACTTTTCAAAACGTGTTTTTCAGCCCGAAATAAACGCGTTTTTTCAGACAACTGAATCCCCATGTAACAGCAAGGCTCAGAAGAGCCCACACACTCAGAACTTAACCCCAGTGTGCAGAAAGGGTCAAAACGTGTTTTTCAGCAGAAATAAACATGTTTCTGCAAGTTTGGTCAACCCCATGTAAGTTATGGGGCAGTAACAGTACACTTTTCAAAACTTGTTTTTCAGCCCGAAATAAAACACGTTTTTTCAGACAACTGAATCCCCATGTAACAGCAAGGCTCAGAAGAGCCCACACACTCAGATCTTAACCCCAGTGTGCAGAAAGTGTCAAAACGTGTTTTTCAGCAGAAATAAACATGTTTCTGCAAGTTTGGTCAGCCCCATGCAATTTATGGGGCAGTAACAGTACACTTTTCAAAACGTGTTTTTCAGCCCGAAATAAACACGTTTTTTCAGACAACTGAATCCCCATGTAACAGCAAGGCTCAGAAGAGCCCACACACTCAGATCTTAACCCCAGTGTGCAGAAAGGGTCAAAACGTGTTTTTCAGCAGAAATAAACATGTTTCTGCAAGTTTGGTCAACCCCATGCAAGTTATGGGGCAGTAACAGTACACTTTTCAAAACGTGTTTTTCAGCCCGAAATAAACACGTTTTTTCAGACAACTGAATCCCCATGTAACAGCAAGGCTCAGAAGAGCCCACACACTCAGATCTTAACCCCAGTGTGCAGAAAGTGTCAAAACGTGTTTTTCAGCAGAAATAAACATGTTTCTGCAAGTTTGGTCAACCCCATGCAAGTTATGGGGCAGTAACAGTACACTTTTCAAAACGTGTTTTTCAGCCCGAAATAAACACGTTTTTTCAGACAACTGAATCCCCATGTAACAGCAAGGCTCAGAAGAGCCCACACACTCAGATCTTAACCCCAGTGTGCAGAAAGGGTCAAAACGTGTTTTTCAGCAGAAATAAACATGTTTCTGCAAGTTTGGTCAACCCCATGTAAGTTATGGGGCAGTAACAGTACACTTTTCAAAACGTGTTTTTCAGCCCGAAATAAACACGTTTTTTCAGACAACTGAATCCCCATGTAACAGCAAGGCTCAGAAGAGCCCACACACTCAGATCTTAACCCCAGTGTGCAGAAAGTGTCAAAACGTGTTTTTCAGCAGAAATAAACATGTTTCTGCAAGTTTGGTCAGCCCCATGCAAGTTATGGGGCAGTAACAGTACACTTTTCAAAACGTGTTTTTCAGCCCGAAATAAACACGTTTTTTCAGACAACTGAATCCCCATGTAACAGCAAGGCTCAGAGGAGCCCACACACTCAGATCTTAACCCCAGTGTGCAGAAAGGTCAAAACGTGTTTTTCAGCAGAAATAAACATGTTTCTGCAAGTTTGGTCAACCCCATGCAAGTTATGGGGCAGTAACAGTACACTTTTCAAAACGTGTTTTTCAGCCCGAAATAAACACGTTTTTTCAGACAACTGAATCCCCATGTAACAGCAAGGCTCAGAAGAGCCCACACACTCAGATCTTAACCCCAGTGTGCAGAAAGGGTCAAAACGTGTTTTTCAGCAGAAATAAACATGTTTCTGCAAGGTTTGGTCAGCCCCATGCAATTTATGGGCAGTAACAGTACACTTTTCAAAACGTGTTTTTCAGCCCGAAATAAACACGTTTTTTCAGACAACTGAATCCCCATGTAACAGCAAGGCTCAGAAGAGCCCACACACTCAGATCTTAACCCCAGTGTGCAGAAAGGGTCAAAACGTGTTTTTCAGCAGAAATAAACATGTTTCTGCAAGTTTGGTCAACCCCATGCAAGTTATGGGGCAGTAACAGTACACTTTTCAAAACGTGTTTTTCAGCCCGAAATAAACACGTTTTTTCAGACAACTGAATCCCCATGTAACAGCAAGGCTCAGAAGAGCCCACACACTCAGATCTTAACCCCAGTGTGCAGAAAGTGTCAAAACGTGTTTTTCAGCAGAAATAAACATGTTTCTGCAAGTTTGGTCAACCCCATGCAAGTTATGGGGCAGTAACAGTACACTTTTCAAAACGTGTTTTTCAGCCCGAAATAAACACGTTTTTTCAGACAACTGAATCCCCATGTAACAGCAAGGCTCAGAAGAGCCCACACACTCAGATCTTAACCCCAGTGTGCAGAAAGGGTCAAAACGTGTTTTTCAGCAGAAATAAACATGTTTCTGCAAGTTTGGTCAACCCCATGTAAGTTATGGGGCAGTAACAGTACACTTTTCAAAACGTGTTTTTCAGCCCGAAATAAACACGTTTTTTCAGACAACTGAATCCCCATGTAACAGCAAGGCTCAGAAGAGCCCACACACTCAGATCTTAACCCCAGTGTGCAGAAAGTGTCAAAACGTGTTTTTCAGCAGAAATAAACATGTTTCTGCAAGTTTGGTCAGCCCCATGCAAGTTATGGGGCAGTAACAGTACACTTTTCAAAACGTGTTTTTCAGCCCGAAATAAACACGTTTTTTCAGACAACTGAATCCCCATGTAACAGCAAGGCTCAGAGGAGCCCACACACTCAGATCTTAACCCCAGTGTGCAGAAAGGGTCAAAACGTGTTTTTCAGCAGAAATAAACATGTTTCTGCAAGTTTGGTCAACCCCATGCAAGTTATGGGGCAGTAACAGTACACTTTTCAAAACGTGTTTTTCAGCCCGAAATAAACACGTTTTTTCAGACAACTGAATCCCCATGTAACAGCAAGGCTCAGAAGAGCCCACACACTCAGATCTTAACCCCAGTGTGCAGAAAGGGTCAAAACGTGTTTTTCAGCAGAAATAAACATGTTTCTGCAAGTTTGGTCAACCCCATGTAAGTTATGGGGCAGTAACAGTACACTTTTCAAACGTGTTTTTCAGCCCGAAATAAACACGTTTTTTCAGACAACTGAATAATCCCCATGTAACAGCAAAGGCTCAGAAGAGCCCACACACTCAGATCTTAACCCAGTGTGCAGAAAGGGTCAAAACGTGTTTTTCAGCAGAAATAAACATGTTTCTGCAAGTTTGGTCAGCCCCATGTAAGTTATGGGGTAGTAACAGTACACTTTTCAAAACGTGTTTTTCAGCCCGAAATAAACGCGTTTTTTCAGACAACTGAATTACCATTTAACAGCAAGGCTCAGAAGAGCCCACACACTCAGATCTTAACCCCAGTGTGCAGAAAGTGTCAAAACGTGTTTTTCAGCAGAAATAAACGTTTCTGCAAGTTTGGTCAACCCCATGTAAGTTATGGGGCAGTAACAGTACACTTTTCAAAACGTGTTTTTCAGCCCGAAATAAACGCGTTTTTTCAGACAACTGAATCCCCATGTAACAGCAAGGCTCAGAAGAGCCCACACACTCAGATCTTAACCCAGTGTGCAGAAAGGGTCAAAACGTGTTTTTTAGCAGAAATAAACATGTTTCTGGAAGTTTGGTCAACCCCATGTAAGTTATGGGGCAGTAACAGTACACTTTTCAAAACGTGTTTTTCAGCCCGAAATAAACACGTTTTTTCAGACAACTGAATTACCATGTAACAGCAAGGCTCAGAAGAGCCCACACACTCAGATCTTAACCCCAGTGTGCAGAAAGTGTCAAAACGTGTTTTTCAGCAGAAATAAGCATGTTTCTGCAAGTTTGGTCAACCCCATGCAAGTTATGGGGCAGTAACAGTACACTTTTCAAAACGTGTTTTCAGCCCGAAATAAACACGTTTTTTCAGACAACTGAATTACCATGTAACAGCAAGGCTCAGAAGAGCCCACACACTCAGATCTTAACCCCAGTGTGAAGAAAGTGTCAAAACGTGTTTTTCAGCAGAAATAAACATGTTTCTGCAAGTTTGGTCAACCCCATGCAAGTTATGGGGCAGTAACAGTACACTTTTCAAAACGTGTTTTTCAGCCCGAAATAAACACGTTTTTTCAGACAACTGAATCCCATGTAACAGCAAGGCTCAGAAGAGCCCACACACTCAGATCTTAACCCCAGTGTGCAGAAAGGGTCAAAACGTGTTTTTTCAGCAGAAATAAACATGTTTCTGCAAGTTTGGTCAACCCCATGCAAGTTATGGGGCAGTAACAGTACACTTTTCAAAACGTGTTTTTCAGCCCGAAATAAACACGTTTTTTCAGACAACTGAATCCCCATGTAACAGCAAGGCTCAGAAGAGCCCACACACTCAGATCTTAACCCCAGTGTGCAGAAAGGGTCAAAACGTGTTTTTCAGCAGAAATAAACATGTTTCTGCAAGTTTGGTCAACCCCATGTAAGTTATGGGGCAGTAACAGTACACTTTTCAAAACGTGTTTTCAGCCCGAAATAAACGCGTTTTTTCAGACAACTGAATCCCCATGTAACAGCAAGGCTCAGAAGAGCCCACACACTCAGAACTTAACCCCAGTGTGCAGAAAGGGTCAAAACGTGTTTTTCAGCAGAAATAAACATGTTTCTGCAAGTTTGGTCAACCCCATGTAAGTTATGGGGCAGTAACAGTACACTTTTCAAAACTTGTTTTTCAGCCCGAAATAAACACGTTTTTCAGACAACTGAATCCCCATGTAACAGCAAGGCTCAGAAGAGCCCACACACTCAGATCTTAACCCCAGTGTGCAGAAAGTGTCAAAACGTGTTTTTCAGCAGAAATAAACATGTTTCTGCAAGTTTGGTCAGCCCCATGCAAGTTATGGGGCAGTAACAGTACACTTTTCAAAACGTGTTTTTCAGCCCGAAATAAACACGTTTTTTCAGACAACTGAATCCCCATGTAACAGCAAGGCTCAGAAGAGCCCACACACTCAGATCTTAACCCCAGTGTGCAGAAAGGGTCAAAACGTGTTTTTCAGCAGAAATAAACATGTTTCTGCAAGTTTGGTCAACCCCATGCAAGTTATGGGGCAGTAACAGTACACTTTTCAAAACGTGTTTTTCAGCCCGAAATAAACACGTTTTTTCAGACAACTGAATCCCCATGTAACAGCAAGGCTCAGAAGAGCCCACACACTCAGATCTTAACCCCAGTGTGCAGAAAGGGTCAAAACGTGTTTTTCAGCAGAAATAAACATGTTTCTGCAAGTTTGGTCAACCCCATGCAAGTTATGGGGCAGTAACAGTACACTTTTCAAAACGTGTTTTTCAGCCCGAAATAAACGCGTTTTTTCAGACAACTGAATCCCCATGTAACAGCAAGGCTCAGAAGAGCCCACACACTCAGATCTTAACCCCAGTGTGCAGAAAGGGTCAAAACGTGTTTTTCAGCAGAAATAAACATGTTTCTGCAAGTTTGGTCAACCCCATGCAAGTTATGGGGCAGTAACAGTACACTTTTCAAAACGTGTTTTTCAGCCCGAAATAAACGCGTTTTTTAGACAACTGAATCCCATGTAACAGCAAGGCTCAGAAGAGCCCACACACTCAGATCTTAACCCCAGTGTGCAGAAAGGGTCAAAACGTGTTTTTCAGCAGAAATAAACATGTTTCTGCAAGTTTGGTCAGCCCCATGTAAGTTATGGGGTAGTAACAGTACACTTTTCAAAACGTGTTTTTCAGCCCGAAATAAACGCGTTTTTTCAGACAACTGAATTACCATTTAACAGCAAGGCTCAGAAGAGCCCACACACTCAGATCTTAACCCAGTGTGCAGAAAGTGTCAAAACGTGTTTTTCAGCAGAAATAAACGTTTCTGCAAGTTTGGTCAACCCCATGTAAGTTATGGGGCAGTAACAGTACACTTTTCAAAACGTGTTTTTCAGCCCGAAATAAACGCGTTTTTTCAGACAACTGAATCCCCATGTAACAGCAAGGCTCAGAAGAGCCCACACACTCAGATCTTAACCCCAGTGTGCAGAAAGGGTCAAAACGTGGTTTTTTAGCAGAAATAAACATGTTTCTGGAAGTTTGGTCAACCCCATGTAAGTTATGGGGCAGTAACAGTACACTTTTCAAAACGTGTTTTTCAGCCCGAAATAAACACGTTTTTTCAGACAACTGAATTACCATGTAACAGCAAGGCTCAGAAGAGCCCACACACTCAGATCTTAACCCCAGTGTGCAGAAAGTGTCAAAACGTGTTTTTCAGCAGAAATAAGCATGTTTCTGCAAGTTTGGTCAACCCATGCAAGTTATGGGGCAGTAACAGTACACTTTTCAAAACGTGTTTTTCAGCCCGAAATAAACACGTTTTTCAGACAACTGAATTACCATGTAACAGCAAGGCTCAGAAGAGCCCACACACTCAGATCTTAACCCCAGTGTGAAGAAAGTGTCAAAACGTGTTTTTCAGCAGAAATAAACATGTTTCTGCAAGTTTGGTCAACCCCATGCAAGTTATGGGGCAGTAACAGTACACTTTTCAAAACGTGTTTTTCAGCCCGAAATAAACACGTTTTTTCAGACAACTGAATCCCCATGTAACAGCAAGGCTCAGAAGAGCCCACACACTCAGATCTTAACCCCAGTGTGCAGAAAGGGTCAAAACGTGTTTTTCAGCAGAAATAAACATGTTTCTGCAAGTTTGGTCAACCCCATGCAAGTTATGGGGCAGTAACAGTACACTTTTCAAAACGTGTTTTTCAGCCCGAAATAAACACGTTTTTTCAGACAACTGAATCCCCATGTAACAGCAAGGCTCAGAAGAGCCCACACACTCAGATCTTAACCCCAGTGTGCAGAAAGGGTCAAAACGTGTTTTTCAGCAGAAATAAACATGTTTCTGCAAGTTTGGTCAACCCCATGCAAGTTATGGGGCAGTAACAGTACACTTTTCAAAACGTGTTTTTCAGCCCGAAATAAACACGTTTTTTCAGACAACTGAATCCCCATGTAACAGCAAGGCTCAGAAGAGCCCACACACTCAGATCTTAACCCCAGTGTGCAGAAAGGGTCAAAACGTGTTTTCAGCAGAAATAAACATGTTTCTGCAAGTTTGGTCAACCCCATGTAAGTTATGGGCAGTAACAGTACACTTTTCAAAACGTGTTTTTCAGCCCGAAATAAACGCGTTTTTTCAGACAACTGAATCCCCATGTAACAGCAAGGCTCAGAAGAGCCCACACACTCAGATCTTAACCCCAGTGTGCAGAAAGGGTCAAAACGTGTTTTTCAGCAGAAATAAACATGTTTCTGCAAGTTTGGTCAACCCCATGTAAGTTATGGGGCAGTAACAGTACACTTTTCAAAACGTGTTTTTCAGCCCGAAATAAACACGTTTTTTCAGACAACTGAATCCCCATGTAACAGCAAGGCTCAGAAGAGCCCACACACTCAGATCTTAACCCCAGTGTGCAGAAAGTGTCAAAACGTGTTTTTCAGCAGAAATAAACATGTTTCTGCAAGTTTGGTCAGCCCCATGCAAGTTATGGGGCAGTAACAGTACACTTTTCAAAACGTGTTTTTCAGCCCGAAATAAACACGTTTTTTCAGACAACTGAATCCCCATGTAACAGCAAGGCTCAGAAGAGCCCACACACTCAGATCTTAACCCCAGTGTGCAGAAAGGGTCAAAACGTGTTTTTCAGCAGAAATAAACATGTTTCTGCAAGTTTGGTCAACCCCATGCAAGTTATGGGGCAGTAACAGTACACTTTTCAAAACGTGTTTTTCAGCCCGAAATAAACACGTTTTTTCAGACAACTGAATCCCCATGTAACAGCAAGGCTCAGAAGAGCCCACACACTCAGATCTTAACCCCAGTGTGCAGAAAGTGTCAAAACGTGTTTTTCAGCAGAAATAAACATGTTTCTGCAAGTTTGGTCAACCCCATGCAAGTTATGGGGCAGTAACAGTACACTTTTCAAAACGTGTTTTTCAGCCCGAAATAAACGCGTTTTTTCAGACAACTGAATCCCCATGTAACAGCAAGGCTCAGAAGAGCCCACACACTCAGATCTTAACCCCAGTGTGCAGAAAGGGTCAAAACGTGTTTTTCAGCAGAAATAAACATGTTTCTGCAAGTTTGGTCAACCCCATGCAAGTTATGGGGCAGTAACAGTACACTTTTCAAAACGTGTTTTTCAGCCCGAAATAAACGCGTTTTTTCAGACAACTGAATCCCATGTAACAGCAAGGCTCAGAAGAGCCCACACACTCAGATCTTAACCCCAGTGTGCAGAAAGGGTCAAAACGTGTTTTTCAGCAGAAATAAACATGTTTCTGCAAGTTTGGTCAGCCCCATGTAAGTTATGGGGTAGTAACAGTACACTTTTCAAAACGTGTTTTTCAGCCCGAATTAAACGCGTTTTTTCAGACAACTGAATTACCATTTAACAGCAAGGCTCAGAAGAGCCCACACACTCAGATCTTAACCCAGTGTGCAGAAAGTGTCAAAACGTGTTTTTCAGCAGAAATAAACATGTTTCTGCAAGTTTGGTCAACCCCATGTAAGTTATGGGGCAGTAACAGTACACTTTTCAAAACGTGTTTTTCAGCCCGAAATAAACGCGTTTTTTCAGACAACTGAATCCCCATGTAACAGCAAGGCTCAGAAGAGCCCACACACTCAGATCTTAACCCCAGTGTGCAGAAGTGTCAAAACGTGTTTTTCAGCAGAAATAAGCATGTTTCTGCAAGTTTGGTCAACCCCATGCAAGTTATGGGGCAGTAACAGTACACTTTTCAAAACGTGTTTTTCAGCCCGAAATAAACGCGTTTTTTCAGACAACTGAATTACCATGTAACAGCAAGGCTCAGAAGAGCCCACACACTCAGATCTTAACCCCAGTGTGCAGAAAGTGTCAAAACGTGTTTTTCAGCAGAAATAAACATGTTTCTGCAAGTTTGGTCAACCCCATGCAAGTTATGGGGCAGTAACAGTGCACTTTTCAAAACGTGTTTTTCAGCCCGAAATAAACACGTTTTTTCAGACAACTGAATCCCCATGTAACAGCAAGGCTCAGAAGAGCCCACACACTCAGATCTTAACCCCAGTGTGCAGAAAGGGTCAAAACGTGTTTTTCAGCAGAAATAAACATGTTTCTGCAAGTTTGGTCAACCCCATGTAAGTTATGGGGCAGTAACAGTACACTTTTCAAAACGTGTTTTTCAGCCCGAAATAAACGCGTTTTTTCAGACAACTGAATCCCCATGTAACAGCAAGGCTCAGAAGAGCCCACACACTCAGATCTTAACCCCAGTGTGAAGAAAGTGTCAAAACGTGTTTTTCAGCAGAAATAAACATGTTTCTGCAAGTTTGGTCAACCCCATGCAAGTTATGGGGCAGTAACAGTACACTTTTCAAAACGTGTTTTTCAGCCCGAAATAAACACGTTTTTTCAGACAACTGAATCCCCATGTAACAGCAAGGCTCAGAAGAGCCCACACACTCAGATCTTAACCCCAGTGTGCAGAAAGGGTCAAAACGTGTTTTTCAGCAGAAATAAACATGTTTCTGCAAGTTTGGTCAACCCCATGCAAGTTATGGGGCAGTAACAGTACACTTTTCAAAACGTGTTTTTCAGCCCGAAATAAACACGTTTTTTCAGACAACTGAATCCCATGTAACAGCAAGGCTCAGAAGAGCCCACACACTCAGATCTTAACCCCAGTGTGCAGAAAGGGTCAAAACGTGTTTTTCAGCAGAAATAAACATGTTTCTGCAAGTTTGGTCAACCCCATGTAAGTTATGGGGCAGTAACAGTACACTTTTCAAAACGTGTTTTCAGCCTGAAATAAACGCGTTTTTTCAGACAACTGAATCCCCATGTAACAGCAAGGCTCAGAAGAGCCCACACACTCAGATCTTAACCCCAGTGTGCAGAAAGGGTCAAAACGTGTTTTTCAGCAGAAATAAACATGTTTCTGCAAGTTTGGTCAACCCCATGTAAGTTATGGGGCAGTAACAGTACACTTTTCAAAACGTGTTTTTTCAGCCCGAAATAAACACGTTTTTTCAGACAACTGAATCCCCATGTAACAGCAAGGCTCAGAAGAGCCCACACACTCAGATCTTAACCCCAGTGTGCAGAAAGTGTCAAAACGTGTTTTTCAGCAGAAATAAACATGTTTCTGCAAGTTTGGTCAACCCCATGCAAGTTATGGGGCAGTAACAGTACACTTTTCAAAACGTGTTTTTCAGCCGAAATAAACACGTTTTTCAGACAACTGAATCCCCATGTAACAGCAAGGCTCAGAAGAGCCCACACACTCAGATCTTAACCCCAGTGTGCAGAAAGGGTCAAAACGTGTTTTTCAGCAGAAATAAACATGTTTCTGCAAGTTTGGTCAACCCCATGCAAGTTATGGGGCAGTAACAGTACACTTTTCAAAACGTGTTTTTCAGCCCGAAATAAACACGTTTTTTCAGACAACTGAATCCCCATGTAACAGCAAGGCTCAGAAGAGCCCACACACTCAGATCTTAACCCCAGTGTGCAGAAAGGGTCAAAACGTGTTTTTCAGCAGAAATAAACATGTTTCTGCAAGTTTGGTCAACCCCATGCAAGTTATGGGGCAGTAACAGTACACTTTTCAAAACGTGTTTTTCAGCCCGAAATAAACACGTTTTTTCAGACAACTGAATCCCCATGTAACAGCAAGGCTCAGAGGAGCCCACACACTCAGATCTTAACCCCAGTGTGCAGAAAGGGTCAAAACGTGTTTTTCAGCAGAAATAAACATGTTTCTGCAAGTTTGGTCAACCCCATGCAAGTTATGGGGCAGTAACAGTACACTTTTCAAAACGTGTTTTTCAGCCCGAAATAAACACGTTTTTTCAGACAACTGAATCCCCATGTAACAGCAAGGCTCAGAAGAGCCCACACACTCAGATCTTAACCCCAGTGTGCAGAAAGGGTCAAAACGTGTTTTTCAGCAGAAATAAACATGTTTCTGCAAGTTTGGTCAACCCCATGTAAGTTATGGGGCAGTAACAGTACACTTTTCAAAACGTGTTTTTCAGCCCGAAATAAACGCGTTTTTTCAGACAACTGAATCCCCATGTAACAGCAAGGCTCAGAAGAGCCCACACACTCAGAACTTAACCCCAGTGTGCAGAAAGGGTCAAAACGTGTTTTTCAGCAGAAATAAACATGTTTCTGCAAGTTTGGTCAACCCCATGTAAGTTATGGGGCAGTAACAGTACACTTTTCAAAAACGTGTTTTTCAGCCCGAAATAAACACGTTTTTTCAGACAACTGAATCCCCATGTAACAGCAAGGCTCAGAAGAGCCCACACACTCAGATCTTAACCCCAGTATGCAGAAAGTGTCAAAACGTGTTTTTCAGCAGAAATAAACATGTTTCTGCAAGTTTGGTCAGCCCCATGCAAGTTATGGGGCAGTAACAGTACACTTTTCAAAACGTGTTTTTCAGCCCGAAATAAACACGTTTTTTCAGACAACTGAATCCCCATGTAACAGCAAGGCTCAGAAGAGCCCACACACTCAGATCTTAACCCCAGTGTGCAGAAAGGGTCAAAACGTGTTTTTCAGCAGAAATAAACATGTTTCTGCAAGTTTGGTCAACCCCATGCAAGTTATGGGGCGTAACAGTACACTTTTCAAAACGTGTTTTCAGCCCGAAATAAACACGTTTTTTCAGACAACTGAATCCCCATGTAACAGCAAGGCTCAGAAGAGCCCACACACTCAGATCTTAACCCCAGTGTGCAGAAAGTGTCAAAACGTGTTTTTCAGCAGAAATAAACATGTTTCTGCAAGTTTGGTCAACCCCATGCAAGTTATGGGGCAGTAACAGTACACTTTTCAAAACGTGTTTTTCAGCCCGAAATAAACGCGTTTTTTCAGACAACTGAATCCCCATGTAACAGCAAGGCTCAGAAGAGCCCACACACTCAGATCTTAACCCCAGTGTGCAGAAAGGGTCAAAACGTGTTTTTCAGCAGAAATAAACATGTTTCTGCAAGTTTGGTCAACCCCATGCAAGTTATGGGGCAGTAACAGTACACTTTTCAAACGTGTTTTTCAGCCCGAAATAAACGCGTTTTTTCAGACAACTGAATCCCCATGTAACAGCAAGGCTCAGAAGAGCCCACACACTCAGATCTTAACCCCAGTGTGCAGAAAGGGTCAAACGTGTTTTTCAGCAGAAATAAACATGTTTCTGCAAGTTTGGTCAGCCCCATGTAAGTTATGGGGTAGTAACAGTACACTTTTCAAAACGTGTTTTTCAGCCCGAAATAAACGCGTTTTTTCAGACAACTGAATTACCATTTAACAGCAAGGCTCAGAAGAGCCCACACACTCAGATCTTAACCCCAGTGTGCAGAAAGTGTCAAAACGTGTTTTTCAGCAGAAATAAACATGTTTCTGCAAGTTTGGTCAACCCCATGTAAGTTATGGGGCAGTAACAGTACACTTTTCAAAACGTGTTTTTCAGCCCGAAATAAACGCGTTTTTCAGACAACTGAATCCCCATGTAACAGCAAGGCTCAGAAGAGCCCACACACTCAGATCTTAACCCCAGTGTGCAGAAAGGGTCAAAACGTGTTTTTTAGCAGAAATAAACATGTTTCTGGAAGTTTGGTCAACCCCATGTAAGTTATGGGGCAGTAACAGTACACTTTTCAAAACGTGTTTTCAGCCCGAAATAAACACGTTTTTTCAGACAACTGAATTACCATGTAACAGCAAGGCTCAGAAGAGCCCACACACTCAGATCTTAACCCCAGTGTGCAGAAAGTGTCAAAACGTGTTTTTCAGCAGAAATAAGCATGTTTCTGCAAGTTTGGTCAACCCCATGCAAGTTATGGGGCAGTAACAGTACACTTTTCAAAACGTGTTTTTCAGCCCGAAATAAACACGTTTTTTCAGACAACTGAATTACCATGTAACAGCAAGGCTCAGAAGAGCCCACACACTCAGATCTTAACCCCAGTGTGAAGAAAGTGTCAAAACGTGTTTTTCAGCAGAAATAAACATGTTTCTGCAAGTTTGGTCAACCCCATGCAAGTTATGGGGCAGTAACAGTACACTTTTCAAACGTGTTTTTCAGCCCGAAATAAACACGTTTTTTCAGACAACTGAATCCCATGTAACAGCAAGGCTCAGAAGAGCCCACACACTCAGATCTTAACCCCAGTGTGCAGAAAGGGTCAAAACGTGTTTTTCAGCAGAAATAAACATGTTTCTGCAAGTTTGGTCAACCCCATGCAAGTTATGGGGCAGTAACAGTACACTTTTCAAAACGTGTTTTCAGCCCGAAATAAACACGTTTTTTCAGACAACTGAATCCCCATGTAACAGCAAGGCTCAGAAGAGCCCACACACTCAGATCTTAACCCCAGTGTGCAGAAAGGGTCAAAACGTGTTTTTCAGCAGAAATAAACATGTTTCTGCAAGTTTGGTCAACCCCATGCAAGTTATGGGGCAGTAACAGTACACTTTTCAAAACGTGTTTTTCAGCCCGAAATAAACACGTTTTTCAGACAACTGAATCCCCATGTAACAGCAAGGCTCAGAAGAGCCCACACACTCAGATCTTAACCCCAGTGTGCAGAAAGGGTCAAAACGTGTTTTTCAGCAGAAATAAACATGTTTCTGCAAGTTTGGTCAACCCATGTAAGTTATGGGGCAGTAACAGTACACTTTTCAAAACGTGTTTTCAGCCCGAAATAAACGCGTTTTTTCAGACAACTGAATCCCCATGTAACAGCAAGGCTCAGAAGAGCCCACACACTCAGATCTTAACCCCAGTGTGCAGAAAGGGTCAAAACGTGTTTTTCAGCAGAAATAAACATGTTTCTGCAAGTTTGGTCAACCCCATGTAAGTTATGGGGCAGTAACAGTACACTTTTCAAAACGTGTTTTTCAGCCGAAATAAACACGTTTTTTCAGACAACTGAATCCCCATGTAACAGCAAGGCTCAGAAGAGCCCACACACTCAGATCTTAACCCCAGTGTGCAGAAAGTGTCAAAACGTGTTTTTCAGCAGAAATAAACATGTTTCTGCAAGTTTGGTCAGCCCCATGCAAGTTATGGGGCAGTAACAGTACACTTTTCAAAACGTGTTTTTCAGCCCGAAATAAACACGTTTTTTCAGACAACTGAATCCCCATGTAACAGCAAGGCTCAGAAGAGCCCACACACTCAGATCTTAACCCCAGTGTGCAGAAAGGGTCAAAACGTGTTTTTCAGCAGAAATAAACATGTTTCTGCAAGTTTGGTCAACCCCATGCAAGTTATGGGGCAGTAACAGTACACTTTCAAAACGTGTTTTTCAGCCCGAAATAAACACGTTTTTTCAGACAACTGAATCCCCATGTAACAGCAAGGCTCAGAAGAGCCCACACACTCAGATCTTAACCCCAGTGTGCAGAAAGTGTCAAAACGTGTTTTTCAGCAGAAATAAACATGTTTCTGCAAGTTTGGTCAACCCCATGCAAGTTATGGGCAGTAACAGTACACTTTTCAAAACGTGTTTTTCAGCCCGAAATAAACGCGTTTTTTCAGACAACTGAATCCCCATGTAACAGCAAGGCTCAGAAGAGCCCACACACTCAGATCTTAACCCCAGTGTGCAGAAAGGGTCAAAACGTGTTTTTCAGCAGAAATAAACATGTTTCTGCAAGTTTGGTCAACCCCATGCAAGTTATGGGGCAGTAACAGTACACTTTTCAAAACGTGTTTTTAGCCCGAAATAAACGCGTTTTTTCAGACAACTGAATCCCCATGTAACAGCAAGGCTCAGAAGAGCCCACACACTCAGATCTTAACCCCAGTGTGCAGAAAGGGTCAAAACGTGTTTTTCAGCAGAAATAAACATGTTTCTGCAAGTTTGGTCAGCCCCATGTAAGTTATGGGGTAGTAACAGTACACTTTTCAAAACGTGTTTTTCAGCCCGAAATAAACGCGTTTTTTCAGACAACTGAATTACCATTTAACAGCAAGGCTCAGAAGAGCCCACACACTCAGATCTTAACCCCAGTGTGCAGAAAGTGTCAAAACGTGTTTTTCAGCAGAAATAAACATGTTTCTGCAAGTTTGGTCAACCCATGTAAGTTATGGGGCAGTAACAGTACACTTTTCAAAACGTGTTTTTCAGCCCGAAATAAACGCGTTTTTCAGACAACTGAATCCCCATGTAACAGCAAGGCTCAGAAGAGCCCACACACTCAGATCTTAACCCCAGTGTGCAGAAAGTGTCAAAACGTGTTTTTCAGCAGAAATAAGCATGTTTCTGCAAGTTTGGTCAACCCCATGCAAGTTATGGGGCAGTAACAGTACACTTTTCAAAACGTGTTTTTCAGCCCGAAATAAACACGTTTTTTCAGACAACTGAATCCCATGTAACAGCAAGGCTCAGAAGAGCCCACACACTCAGATCTTAACCCCAGTGTGCAGAAAGGGTCAAAACGTGTTTTTCAGCAGAAATAAACATGTTTCTGCAAGTTTGGTCAACCCCATGCAAGTTATGGGGCAGTAACAGTACACTTTTCAAAACGTGTTTTCAGCCCGAAATAAACACGTTTTTTCAGACAACTGAATCCCCATGTAACAGCAAGGCTCAGAAGAGCCCACACACTCAGATCTTAACCCCAGTGTGCAGAAAGGGTCAAAACGTGTTTTCAGCAGAAATAAACATGTTTCTGCAAGTTTGGTCAACCCCATGTAAGTTATGGGGCAGTAACAGTACACTTTTCAAAACGTGTTTTTCAGCCTGAAATAAACGCGTTTTTTCAGACAACTGAATCCCCATGTAACAGCAAGGCTCAGAAGAGCCCACACACTCAGATCTTAACCCCAGTGTGCAGAAAGGGTCAAAAACGTGTTTTTCAGCAGAAATAAACATGTTTCTGCAAGTTTGGTCAACCCCATGTAAGTTATGGGGCAGTAACAGTACACTTTTCAAAACGTGTTTTTCAGCCCGAAATAAACACGGTTTTTTCAGACAACTGAATCCCCATGTAACAGCAAGGCTCAGAAGAGCCCACACACTCAGATCTTAACCCCAGTGTGCAGAAAGTGTCAAAACGTGTTTTTCAGCAGAAATAAACATGTTTCTGCAAGTTTGGTCACCCCATGCAAGTTATGGGGCAGTAACAGTACACTTTTCAAAACGTGTTTTTCAGCCCGAAATAAACACGTTTTTTCAGACAACTGAATCCCCATGTAACAGCAAGGCTCAGAAGAGCCCACACACTCAGATCTTAACCCCAGTGTGCAGAAAGGGTCAAAACGTGTTTTTCAGCAGAAATAAACATGTTTCTGCAAGTTTGGTCAACCCCATGCAAGTTATGGGGCAGTAACAGTACACTTTTCAAAACGTGTTTTTCAGCCCGAAATAAACACGTTTTTTCAGACAACTGAATCCCCATGTAACAGCAAGGCTCAGAAGAGCCCACACACTCAGATCTTAACCCCAGTGTGCAGAAAGGGTCAAAACGTGTTTTTCAGCAGAAATAAACATGTTTCTGCAAGTTTGGTCAACCCCATGCAAGTTATGGGGCAGTAACAGTACACTTTTCAAAACGTGTTTTTCAGCCCGAAATAAACACGTTTTTTCAGACAACTGAATCCCCATGTAACAGCAAGGCTCAGAAGAGCCCACACACTCAGATCTTAACCCCAGTGTGCAGAAAGGGTCAAAACGTGTTTTTCAGCAGAAATAAACATGTTTCTGCAAGTTTGGTCAACCCCATGCAAGTTATGGGGCAGTAACAGTACACTTTTCAAAACGTGTTTTTCAGCCCGAAATAAACACGTTTTTTCAGACAACTGAATCCCCATGTAACAGCAAGGCTCAGAAGAGCCCACACACTCAGATCTTAACCCCAGTGTGCAGAAAGGGTCAAAACGTGTTTTTCAGCAGAAATAAACATGTTTCTGCAAGTTTGGTCAACCCCATGTAAGTTATGGGGCAGTAACAGTACACTTTTCAAAACGTGTTTTTCAGCCCGAAATAAACGCGTTTTTTCAGACAACTGAATCCCCATGTAACAGCAAGGCTCAGAAGAGCCCACACACTCAGATCTTAACCCCAGTGTGCAGAAAGGGTCAAAACGTGTTTTTCAGCAGAAATAAACATGTTTCTGCAAGTTTGGTCAACCCCATGTAAGTTATGGGGCAGTAACAGTACACTTTTCAAAACGTGTTTTTCAGCCCGAAATAAACACGTTTTTTCAGACAACTGAATCCCCATGTAACAGCAAGGCTCAGAAGAGCCCACACACTCAGATCTTAACCCCAGTGTGCAGAAAGTGTCAAAACGTGTTTTTCAGCAGAAATAAACATGTTTCTGCAAGTTTGGTCAGCCCCATGCAAGTTATGGGGCAGTAACAGTACACTTTTCAAAACGTGTTTTTCAGCCCGAAATAAACACGTTTTTTCAGACAACTGAATCCCCATGTAACAGCAAGGCTCAGAAGAGCCCACACACTCAGATCTTAACCCCAGTGTGCAGAAAGGGTCAAAACGTGTTTTCAGCAGAAATAAACATGTTTCTGCAAGTTTGGTCAACCCCATGCAAGTTATGGGGCAGTAACAGTACACTTTTCAAAACGTGTTTTTCAGCCCGAAATAAACACGTTTTTTCCAGACAACTGAATCCCCATGTAACAGCAAGGCTCAGAAGAGCCCACACACTCAGATCTTAACCCCAGTGTGCAGAAAGTGTCAAAACGTGTTTTTCAGCAGAAATAAACATGTTTCTGCAAGTTTGGTCAACCCCATGCAAGTTATGGGGCAGTAACAGTACACTTTTCAAAACGTGTTTTTCAGCCCGAAATAAACGCGTTTTTTCAGACAACTGAATCCCCATGTAACAGCAAGGCTCAGAAGAGCCCACACACTCAGATCTTAACCCCAGTGTGCAGAAAGGGTCAAAACGTGTTTTTCAGCAGAAATAAACATGTTTCTGCAAGTTTGGTCAACCCCATGCAAGTTATGGGGCAGTAACAGTACACTTTTCAAAACGTGTTTTTTAGCCCGAAATAAACGCGTTTTTTCAGACAACTGAATCCCCATGTAACAGCAAGGCTCAGAAGAGCCCACACACTCAGATCTTAACCCCAGTGTGCAGAAAGGGTCAAAACGTGTTTTTCAGCAGAAATAAACATGTTTCTGCAAGTTTGGTCAGCCCCATGTAAGTTATGGGGTAGTAACAGTACACTTTTCAAAACGTGTTTTTCAGCCCGAAATAAACGCGTTTTTTCAGACAACTGAATTACCATTTAACAGCAAGGCTCAGAAGAGCCCACACACTCAGATCTTAACCCCAGTGTGCAGAAAGTGTCAAAACGTGTTTTTCAGCAGAAATAAACATGTTTCTGCAAGTTTGGTCAACCCCATGTAAGTTATGGGGCAGTAACAGTACACTTTTCAAAACGTGTTTTTCAGCCCGAAATAAACGCGTTTTTTCAGACAACTGAATCCCCATGTAACAGCAAGGCTCAGAAGAGCCCACACACTCAGATCTTAACCCCAGTGTGCAGAAAGTGTCAAAACGTGTTTTTCAGCAGAAATAAGCATGTTTCTGCAAGTTTGGTCAACCCCATGCAAGTTATGGGGCAGTAACAGTACACTTTTCAAAACGTGTTTTTCAGCCCGAAATAAACACGTTTTTTCAGACAACTGAATCCCCATGTAACAGCAAGGCTCAGAAGAGCCCACACACTCAGATCTTAACCCCAGTGTGCAGAAAGGGTCAAAACGTGTTTTTCAGCAGAAATAAACATGTTTCTGCAAGTTTGGTCAACCCCATGCAAGTTATGGGGCAGTAACAGTACACTTTTCAAAACGTGTTTTTCAGCCCGAAATAAACACGTTTTTTCAGACAACTGAATCCCCATGTAACAGCAAGGCTCAGAAGAGCCCACACACTCAGATCTTAACCCCAGTGTGCAGAAAGGGTCAAAACGTGTTTTTCAGCAGAAATAAACATGTTTCTGCAAGTTTGGTCAACCCCATGTAAGTTATGGGGCAGTAACAGTACACTTTTCAAAACGTGTTTTTCAGCCTGAAATAAACCGTTTTTTCAGACAACTGAATCCCCATGTAACAGCAAGGCTCAGAAGAGCCCACACACTCAGATCTTAACCCCAGTGTGCAGAAAGGGTCAAAACGTGTTTTTCAGCAGAAATAAACATGTTTCTGCAAGTTTGGTCAACCCCATGTAAGTTATGGGGCAGTAACAGTACACTTTTCAAACGTGTTTTTCAGCCCGAAATAAACACGTTTTTTCAGACAACTGAATCCCATGTAACAGCAAGGCTCAGAAGAGCCCACACACTCAGATCTTAACCCCAGTGTGCAGAAAGTGTCAAAACGTGTTTTTCAGCAGAAATAAACATGTTTCTGCAAGTTTGGTCAACCCCATGCAAGTTATGGGGCAGTAATAACAGTACACTTTTCAAAACGTGTTTTTCAGCCCGAAATAAACACGTTTTTTCAGACAACTGAATCCCCATGTAACAGCAAGGCTCAGAAGAGCCCACACACACAGATCTTAACCCCAGTGTGCAGAAAGGGTCAAAACGTGTTTTTCAGCAGAAATAAACATGTTTCTGCAAGTTTGGTCAACCCCATGCAAGTTATGGGGCAGTAACAGTACACTTTTCAAAACGTGTTTTTCAGCCCGAAATAAACACGTTTTTCAGACAACTGAATCCCCATGTAACAGCAAGGCTCAGAAGAGCCCACACACTCAGATCTTAACCCCAGTGTGCAGAAAGGGTCAAAACGTGTTTTTCAGCAGAAATAAACATGTTTCTGCAAGTTTGGTCAACCCCATGCAAGTTATGGGGCAGTAACAGTACACTTTTCAAAACGTGTTTTTCAGCCCGAAATAAACACGTTTTTTCAGACAACTGAATCCCCATGTAACAGCAAGGCTCAGAGGAGCCCACACACTCAGATCTTAACCCCAGTGTGCAGAAAGGGTCAAAACGTGTTTTTCAGCAGAAATAAACATGTTTCTGCAAGTTTGGTCAACCCCATGCAAGTTATGGGGCAGTAACAGTACACTTTTCAAAACGTGTTTTTCAGCCCGAAATAAACACGTTTTTTCAGACAACTGAATCCCCATGTAACAGCAAGGCTCAGAAGAGCCCACACACTCAGATCTTAACCCCAGTGTGCAGAAAGGGTCAAAACGTGTTTTTCAGCAGAAATAAACATGTTTCTGCAAGTTTGGTCAACCCCATGTAAGTTATGGGGCAGTAACAGTACACTTTTCAAAACGTGTTTTTCAGCCCGAAATAAAGCCGTTTTTCAGACAACTGAATCCCCATGTAACAGCAAGGCTCAGAAGAGCCCACACACTCAGAACTTAACCCCAGTGTGCAGAAAGGGTCAAAACGTGTTTTTCAGCAGAAATAAACATGTTTCTGCAAGTTTGGTCAACCCCATGTAAGTTATGGGGCAGTAACAGTACACTTTTCAAAACGTGTTTTTCAGCCCGAAATAAACACGTTTTTTCAGACAACTGAATCCCCATGTAACAGCAAGGCTCAGAAGAGCCCACACACTCAGATCTTAACCCCAGTATGCAGAAAGTGTCAAAACGTGTTTTTCAGCAGAAATAAACATGTTTCTGCAAGTTTGGTCAGCCCCATGCAAGTTATGGGGCAGTAACAGTACACTTTTCAAAACGTGTTTTTCAGCCCGAAATAAACACGTTTTTTCAGACAACTGAATCCCCATGTAACAGCAAGGCCTCAGAAGAGCCCACACACTCAGATCTTAACCCCAGTGTGCAGAAAGGGTCAAAACGTGTTTTTCAGCAGAAATAAACATGTTTCTGCAAGTTTGGTCAACCCCATGCAAGTTATGGGGCAGTAGAACAGTACACTTTTCAAAACGTGTTTTTCAGCCCGAAATAAACACGTTTTTTCAGACAACTGAATCCCCATGTAACAGCAAGGCTCAGAAGAGCCCACACACTCAGATCTTAACCCCAGTGTGCAGAAAGTGTCAAAACGTGTTTTTCAGCAGAAATAAACATGTTTCTGCAAGTTTGGTCAACCCATGCAAGTTATGGGGCAGTAACAGTACACTTTTCAAAACGTGTTTTTCAGCCGAATAAACGCGTTTTTTCAGACAACTGAATCCCCATGTAACAGCAAGGCTCAGAAGAGCCCACACACTCAGATCTTAACCCCAGTGTGCAGAAAGGGTCAAAACGTGTTTTTCAGCAGAAATAAACATGTTTCTGCAAGTTTGGTCAACCCCATGCAAGTTATGGGGCAGTAACAGTACACTTTTCAAAACGTGTTTTTCAGCCCGAAATAAACGCGTTTTTTCAGACAACTGAATCCCCATGTAACAGCAAGGCTCAGAAGAGCCCACACACTCAGCCCTTAACCCCAGTGTGCAGAAAGGGTCAAAACGTGTTTTCAGCAGAAATAAACATGTTTCTGCAAGTTTGGTCAACCCCATGTAAGTTATGGGTCAGTAACATCACACTTTTCAAAACGTGTTTTTCAGCCCGAAATAAACGCGTTTTTTCAGGCAACTGAATCTACTTGTAACAGCAAGGCTCAGAAG